>NC_057866.1:140412891-140712891 GCF_019393635.1 Dromiciops gliroides | reverse complement strand
CACCCTGACCTGAAAGGGACCTCTCTCCTTAAGTTTTCCTAGAACACTTTGCATTTCTCTCTGTCCCTATTACATTCTACCTTGTATCGTGCCCCCTTGTGTGTGTGTGTGTGTGGGGGGTATATATAGCTTATTTCCTCTCTTGGAATTTAGGTTATTAGAGGCCAGAAAGTATATCATCTCTTATCTTTATATCCCTGGCACCTTGTACATAATGGGCATTATATTCACATGTTTATTTTGTGTTGTAGTTACTTGTACTGTTGCATATTTTGGGAACTTAAATATTTGCTATTGAGTCATCTGAAAGTATTTGTCAGGCAGATAAGAACGAACAGTTATAACTTACTGTGCCAGACACCGGGCAAAGAGAACTCCATGGATACAGCAGCACGATTCTCAAGGCTTAACATAAAAAATAGGTGGAGTATTTAGTTATTCAGAATCAATCAACCAACCAACAAGCATTAATTAAGCACCTACTGTCTTCCAGAAATTATGCAATGAGATGGAGATAGAAAAACAAAAACAAAAAAGAAAAGTCTTTGCTCTTAAGGAGCTTACATTCCATTGGGAGAAGTGATGTATATACTTGTATAAGGGTTCAGTTTTATATCCCCCATACCAGTTAAATACAGGGGACCCAGACTTTAATTCCAAGGTATAAACTAGGGCCAAATAAGTCCTCAATCCATTTAGGAGTAGTAGAATACAACGGTGTTTGGATGAAAATGGATGATGCCACATTTTGTGATTATTTTGTGAATGGCTGAAAGAATCAGACCCACCTCTGGGCCTTCATTTAGTCATCTTTCCAGCTTGGATGCATGCAATCCAACAGTGAATCATTCAAGCTTTGGGAACCTCCAAGCTCAGGAACACCTTGAAAAGGCAGACCATTGTGCCTATATTAGAGGGCTTGGGAGTATGTGGGCCCAGAGCAAGTGTTATACTTCCTTTCCCCTTGTCCCCACCTCTGACCTTGTCATTGGAAAGAATGGACCAGTAAGAGACAACAAATCTAAGCTGGAGTGGAGAAAGATACACCAAGGATACTTATGTCTATCACAGAAATGCAAAAAATATAAAGGAAGGAAACAGCTTTTAAAACTATAAAAGAATGATGCTGGGGGGCAGCTAGGTGGCGCAGTGGATAAAGCACTGGCCCTGGATTCAGGAGGACCTGAGTTCAAATCCGGCCTCAGACACTTGACACTTACTAGCTGTGTGACCCTGGGCAAGTCACTTAACCCCCATTGCCCTGCAAAACAAAACAAAACAAAACAAAACAAAACAAAACAAAACAAAACAAAACAAAACAAAACAAACAAAAAAGAATGATGCTGGCTCTGGCCTCAGTGAAGTAGTTCTAGTAATCAGGAGTTGTGAGTTCTCTCACAACTAATTATTTGTCCATGTCTATGTCTACGTCTACGCCTATCCATATGTACATGTATATGGGTATGGGTGTAGGTATTTATACACACATGTATACACATATATGAACACACATATACACATGTATGTATGCATGCATGCACATATATACATGCATGTATCTCTTTTTCTTTTTCCTTTCTCCCTTTCCTTCTCTCTCTCCCCCTCTTTCCCTCTTCCTCTCTTTCTTTTCTCCCTCTCTTTCATTTGATCATATACCACCTGAACATAGGATGGGGTGGGGGAGGGGAAAGATCATTTAGAGTTAGCAAAGTCCTATGCTGTGACAACCAAAAGATGTCTTCCTGATACATGTTCTCTGCATGTGTGTATCACTGCCATCATACTCTAAATTTGGGTCCATACTTCCTGTGAATTCTGTGTATACTCATGAAATATTGTGCCCCAGGGTTTTTTGTTTGTTAGTTTGTTTTGTGGGGCTGATGTTTTTGTACCAATTGTTTTTACTATTTGTTGTTCAGTCTTTCAGTTATGTCTGACTCTCTGGTGGATTAAAGAAAACAGAGGTTAAGTGACTTGTTCAGGGTCACACATCTATCATGTATCTGAGGCCAGATTTGAACTCAGGTCTCCTGACTCCAGGCCCAGCACTCTATCCACTGAGCCACCTAGTTGCCTCTGTTCTTACTATATCCCATTAGTAAATAACTTTTCTAAAAGCTAATTAAATCTGTCTAATAATCAATTGGGAGTACACCAGATGGAAGCTCAGGAACAATTGTACTAGAAACTCCCATTCTCCCAGGGTTACCTCTTGGACCCTGAAGGGAGAAGTAATCAGTCAGTCTCTGGGGATCTAACTTGCAGTGGCTACTGGGAGTCGGGGAAGTGGTGCTATACTTGAATATAAATAAGTATATTCAGAACAAATACAAGATAAATACAAGGTAGCTAAGTACAAGGCAGGGAATGACATCCATAGTTGAGGGGATCAGGAAAAGCTTCTTGTAGAAGTTTGTGCTTAGCATATATAACCTATATCAAATTGCTTACCATCTTGGGGGGGGGGTGAGGGGAGAAAAGAAGGAAGGGAAAGAATTTAGAATTCAAAATTTTCAAAATTTAATAATTTTAAAAAATGAATGTTAAAAATTGTTTTTACATGTAACTGTGAAAAAATGAAATAATAAAAAAAGTTTCGTGCTCTGGCTGAGTCTTAAAGTGAATTTGGGATTCTATAAAGATAAAGAAGGGAGTGCGTTCTGTTTATGGGGGATAGATGGACAATGCAGAGATATGCAGATGGGTAGATTGTTATATGTGAGGAGCAGAGAGGACAGTTTGGGCTATGGAGCATGGGTATTGGATTCTGCACAACACTCCCAGAATAATCAATCATCCTTACATACATATAAGATCCTGTGGCTGCACTCAAAACTCTTCAGTGGTAACTTTCTTGACTGGCATTCAGGGCTCTTTGAAATCTGGACTCTTTCTATCTTTTTCAACTCTCCTCCAAGTGAGTTATGTTTCTGCCAACTTGGACCACTGGCCATTTGTCATAATGCCCAGGTTAATTCAGCTGTCTTGCCTTATTGTCCATGCTTGGAGTGTTGGGAATGGAAAGTAAGGGATGCCTAGGAGAGGTCTCCTCTTTTAGAGCTTTCGGAATAAGACACTGACTTTTCATGGTTTTTCTTCCCCTTAAATTCAGGTGACACATCATAAAACAGAAGAGACTTAGATGAGCATTGGTAGGAAGAATTTCCTTAGAATAGTGCTTTCAAAATATGAAATGGGCTGCTATTCTAGGTAGTAAATCATCTGTTTCTAGATTTATCAAGTAGATACTTGATGATCTTTGGTTGAGGCTATTGCGAGAAAGAATTTATGCTTCAGGTAGGAATTGAACTAGATGACTACATAGATTCCTTCTAATTCTAAAATTCTATTATCTTAAGAAAAACTTCAAGATGGCAGACACCAGGAAAATTTTTTACTTTTTTGTTTCATTTAATATTAACTAAATTCTCCAATCGCCTCCTACAATTTCATATATCCATAAGGATGCCAATAAAAATTAGTGGTTGATGAGAAAGCCTTTAAAAACAAGTCACATAATGTCCATTTGTGACAGTAGCAGACAAAGGACAACTTGAAAATAGTTTTCAAAGAAGCTATTTTATGCAAAGTAGGCTAAGTAAAGTCATATATTATCTGCTAAAACTGAATCACTATGGCATAAACACCAGAAAGGGTCTACTGGGAAAGAAGATATAGCCCTTTTGAAAAAGATGCACAAAATTGAATTTTGAGAAATTAAATTTTAGCCTAGCAGCATAGCTGTGAAATATGAATGACATATTAGCAAAGGTGAATCATTAAGGTGAAGTGGTCATTTTACTGGCTGGGTAGGATAGAATTTAATTTGGTTTGGAATTTAGACAGATAAGCCACAAAGGGTCAGAATTATCCAAATCCATCACCCAGGGAAAGAATTGTATGTTAAGGATTCTATAATGAATGTTCAGAACCAGGGAGAGTTGTGATTTTAAGCAGGGAAGACAAACTTTGTGTCTTACCGATAGGTAC
Source organism: Dromiciops gliroides (assembly GCF_019393635.1). Taxonomy (NCBI): domain Eukaryota; kingdom Metazoa; phylum Chordata; class Mammalia; order Microbiotheria; family Microbiotheriidae; genus Dromiciops; species Dromiciops gliroides. The sequence goes on along the minus strand of NC_057866.1, from coordinate 140,708,901 downwards.
TGCTTCTCTTGTTTTTGAAAAGCTCTAATTTTTTTATTAAATTCTTTGTATGTCTTTCATTTTTATCACATGCCTGAATATAAAAGGGGTGGGGGTGGGGAAAGGAAGGGTCCTTTAAACTTAACAAAGTCCTATGCTATGAGGAAAAAAGATGATGTCTCTCCCATCCACTCCCAATTTTCCATTCCTAGAATTACAGGTATAGACAATGATATGAGTGAGGACAAGGAAGTAAAATGCATTGGGCATCAGAAGGAATGGAAAGTAATTTATCACATGCCTGACCTCATCTCTTGTACTAAGCTCTTATTTGTTCCCTCTCTCCAACTTTCCCCCTAGATCTCCATGCTAAACATTGCAATTATAGACACAGACACAGACACAGATACAGGCACACACACACACACACACACACACACACACACACACGTGCCAGGTTCTATGGTATATTCTGGGATACAAATATAAGCAAAAAGAAAGAAAGCACCTGATTTCAAGGAACCTACATTATAATAGGGAAGATAATACACAAATGGGAGATGGAGGGGAGTGGAAGTGGGGGTGAAGGTACCTACATGGGAGTCACATAATACCTGTAATCCTCCAAACTCATTCCTCATTTCTCAAATTGGACAAGTCATCATTCCCAAACATACAAGGTGCTTTCTTGTCTCCAAGTTAACAAGCACTTATTAAGTCACCTACTATGTCCCCTTTGCCTATAATTACCTTTCTAAATAGATAATAGAAATTTGAATTAGAGCTGGAATATTTGCAAAATCACAGAACTTTATAAATAAACAAAAGGAAATGAAACAAAATTGACGTGTTAAAGGGGAAAGATACATAAGACAAGATCAAAAGAAATAGGCATATAGAACAGAATGTAATGAAGGCTAGAAGAGGAAGAAACAAGGAGAGCAGGTGAAATTAGTGAGAAGAAGAGTTCCAATGAAGGCAGGGGCCACTTTTCATTGTTGTCTTTTTACCATTAGTATTTACCACAATATCTTGTAGATGCTTAATTAATGCTTGTAGAATCAAATTGAATGGACAAAAAAATAAATGGACAAATCATAGGAATGAGAATCAGTCCTCCACTAAATACCTTCATGATCTGAAGACCTACCAGCTCCCCATTCTACCAACTAGACAGTATTGCTATTCTTAAATGGTAATTCTAATATTTCTTGGTCAGCCAGAGGTGACTATGATTTTATGGAGGAGGAAAGGACAAGAGAAGTTTCTGAGTAGAAGTGGCAAAGATACTTTAAAAATTTTTTAACTCTTTTTTTTTTTAGGCAATTGGGGTTAAGTGACTTACCCAGGGTGACACAGCTAGTAAGTGTCAGGTGTCTGAGGCTGAATTTGAACTCAGGTCCCTCTGAATCCAGGGCTGGTGCTTTATCCATTGTGCCATCTAGCTGCCCTTGCAAAGATACCTTTTCATTCTATGTGACTTCTTTTCCCATTTTGTTATAACCACATATCAATCACTCCTTTCCCTAGTCCTTATCCGGAAGCAGCAGATTAAAAACCTTATATGAATTATGGGATAATTTTCAGCTAAGGGAAACTGAGATTCTTACTATTTTAAAAAAAAAAGTATTTTTGGGGCAGTGAGGTGGTATAGTGGGTAAAGCACCAGCTCTGCAGTCAGGAGAACCTGAGGTCAAATTTAGCCTCAGATACTTACTGTGATCCTGGGCAAATCACTTAACCTTGGTTCCACCCCGCCCCAAAATAACCCCAAAACAAAACAAAAAGGCATTTTCATTCATTATGAACTGGGGATCTACAAGTAGCCAGGTATTCAAACTGAAGACACTGGAAGACCAAGTATCATGTTCTAGTGGTAAGAGCACTGGGCTAGAAAGGAATTAAAAGACCTAGGTTCTATTCTCAACTCTTTCCTTAATTGAACTGTGTGACCTTGAGCATAACATTTAATAAACTATTTCATATGTGTCCTATGTTTACTGGCAAGTTTATAGAATGCAGATTTCATATTCCTGCAGACTGATACAGTGGAATAATCACTATCTATGCCTTCATTTTCTCATCTGTAAATGGGAAAGAATCACTTGTACTTCCTAGCTTGCCATTATTGTGAGATAATGTGAGAATATATTTTGAAAAGTCTTTTAGAAATCTGCTGTCCCAATATTTCCTCAAACTGTGCTTCATAAAATCCTGGAGTTTTACAAAGCATACAGAGGGTTTTGTGGCAGTTGGGGGCAGGAGTTGTAACCATAGATAAGTTCATGTAGCCAAATAAAATGTTTTGCTATTTTTATTGGTCAGCTTATTATTGGCCTATAATCAATCATAGAAACTACTTAATAATGTATGGTAAGTCAGTCTCTGCTGAGAATATGTAAAATAGTCAGGGTCTATACTCATGAAAGGCAGCATAGCATAATAAATAGAAGCCTGGGTTTAGAGTCAGGAAGCCTTGACTTTGAATCCTGCCTCTAAAAACACTGGTTGTGTGAGCAAAGTCAAATTGCTCAACCTTTTGGAGCCCAAGGCAATTTTCTAAGATTAGGAATTGCAAACAAATCTATAATCTTCATTTGCTGAATACATTTGTATAGAGGGGATACCCCATATGGATATGGGATCTTGGGTCCGAACCAAATGTCCACACACAAATTTATTCATAATATGGTATATAACACATACATATACATACATATATACACATATAGTTCAGACCCAGGATCATATGTACACACATTTATACACACACATTATATCCATAGTTTTAGCCTACTTGTGGTATCAATGATGCTTATTAGTTGAACAAAATTGGACAGTTTAAGGAAAAAAGAAAGCAAAAATTGCTTGTGGTCAAGATATCATCACCATGATCATCACTATCGCCATCGTTTATGTAGCACTTAAAAGTGTTCCGCTCGCACTAATTCATTTGAATTTCCCAACAACCCTTTGCTCTAGGTGCTAATATTATATCACCCTCCTTTTATGGAATAGGAAACTAAGGCCAAGAGAAGTGATTTGCTAAAAGTCACATAGCTAGTAAGAATCTACATTTGGATTAGAAATTAGGTTTCCTGGCTCCAGGTCCAGCGCTCTTCACTATACCCTGCTCCCTTTCTGATAATGGGTGCTGACATTGATGAATCCATCATCCAAAAATCCACTCCTAGTACCTTGTTAGTTGTAAATTAAAAAGAAATGAAAACATGATGAAAGCTGACTCTGGTTTGGGTTTAATTCTAGTGGTCTTGAACAAGTGTCTATTGTTTTTCCCAAATTAAAAAAAAATTCATTTCCAAGGTTCTGGCCAAATTACAAAAGTATCTATAAAAAACCCAGCACATTTTAAAAATAAAACTTTATTTTTTAAAAATAAAAATATGATGAACTAAATCTCTCAGAAAAAAAAGTGGTTTATGTGATTATGAAGGGGAGATGAAAACATTTTTTAAATATCTTACAATGTTAGTTATCCCTTCCAGTCTCATTCTAAGACAAAGTATTTTGTCTGATACTGTGCAAAAACAGCTTGTTTCCCCAGCAAGAAATGCTAGCTGGAGCAGGGAGCTGTCCACAGCTGAAGCTCATTTTTGTGATCAAGGGGCAAGCAACAGTGTTAGTCTCCAACTCAAAAGGACCAGAAAGGACACTGGCACAGTCAAAGCATTGAATGAAACATATTGGAAATATTCTCTTTATATAACATCAAACCTATTTGTACATAAAATTCGCCAGGCATTTAAGGCCCAGTCTTGTTTCCACTTAATCTGTTTTAGTTTAAAAGGATTATTAATTGCTCCCAGAACTCTTTGATCTATCTTTTGCCTCCATGAATTTGCACAAGCCATTCCTTATATATTAGGGTTGTTGTTGTTGTTGTTTGTCCTTCATTCTTGAAGAGGACCATGACAGATGTGATGACTTGCAATGAATTAGATTTGTGTGGAACATCTGTGCAAAGTCATCAGTCTCATTCCTTCCTATAGTTGTCCTAATAATATATATTAGGATGAACACAAGGCATGGAGTTAAGAAGACCTGAGTTCAAATTCAGCCTCAGACACTAGCTCTGGGACACTGGGCAAGTCACTTTATCTATCTCCCTCAATTTCCTTACCTGTAAAATGAGGATAATAAAACCACCTATCTCTTATGATTGTTATAGTAATCAAATGAGATAATACTTACAAAACACTTAGCACAGTGTCCGGCACATAGTAGGTGCTACCTCATCAGTAAAACTTTCCTCAATCCTCTCCAATTGAGTTTTCTCTCTCCCTCTGAAAGTTACCTTACATTTACTTATTTGTGTACTCATCCCCTGCCTTCATAATCCCTTGAAGAATATAATATCCTGGCACACTGTATACTGGCACAGAGTAGGCCTTAATAATTTTTGTTGCATTTAATTGAATTGACTTTCTATGGTTCTTGCTTGACCTTAAACCATATTTTCCTTTTTGAATTCCAATACTTTCAAATTTTAGACACTCCTGGTGCCTCTGACCTCTGTGTGTATGGTTTGTTACACTGTGACAACTGATCCTTTTGTCATTAATAATATCCTGCTTCCTTCTTTCCAGTCACAAAAGAGACAGCCCTGCTGTTTACTAAGACTAGACCCTCTACCTGAGCCCTTAATTCAATCCCCTCCTGCTTTCTTCAGTATTACTTTCTTTCCAGTTATTCTCTCTTTCCTGCATTTTCAACTTCTCCATTGCCATTCACTTCCCAATTGCATAAAATATATTCAGATCTCCCCAGACCTAAAAAACAAGAAGCCTCCCTTGATTCTTTTAGCCCACCAGCTGTGACACCATTTCTTTCTTCACCTCCATAACTAAACTTCTTTAGAAAAGTTGTCTATATACATTCATTCTACTCCACCACTCATTTTCTCCTTTGTCTCTTGCAAATGGCCTTCCTTCCATTAGTGCTAAACTGAAACTGCTCTCTCAAAGGTTAGTAATTATCTTTAATTGCTGTACCCTATGTAGTTTTTGACACTCTTGACAATGCCTTCCTTCTGGATATTTTATCTTCTCTCAGCTTCAGAGACACCATTCTTTTCAGGTTCCTTTTCTACTTCAATTCATTTGTCTTTGACTCCTTCTGTGATTCCTGACCTCTCAACTTGATTTTTCCCAAGGGTCTGTCTTTGACCATCTTATCTTCCTTTTTACTCTCTTTTGGCAATCTCATTTACCTTCATGGGTTCAACTAATGTCTATATGCAAGCAATTCTCAAATTAGGATTTCTAGGCTCAATCTCTCCTCTGAGTTCTAGGTCCTCATCTCTAGTTGTCTATTTAGCCATGTGGGAGACTTTTCTCCAAGTACATGAAGGCCAGGATCTGATAGTCACATACTTACCCTGAGAGTTATGTACTCTCTACTCAACAACATGGGAAAAAGCAAATGCACTATGTTTGACTATCTGGTTTTTAAAGCTCTAAACCCTTCTGGTAGAAGGGTTCATCTCATTCATGTGGTCAGCTTCTATCCAAAGGAAGACTCTGGCCCCTTCTCTTTCTATTTGAACTTAATGAATTCTAATCACATGGCCATGTCAGAATGCAATTGATCACACAAGCCTGCTTTTGACCTTTAACAGTTTGACTCATTTAAAAGAATAAAACCCAATAAATTGAAACAACTACCATATAGGCTAGCTGCTTGAGTCTCTTTCCAGACCCTCAGGAAGGTCTTAACTTATTTACAGGTCTGCTCCAAACCCAGGAGTTCCAGATAATATTCATCTATTTAGACTGACTTTCCTTTTAGCCACTTCCCCTAGGATTGCAAGCAAATGGTTCCTAAGTTGCTTTTTTTTTTTGGTAGGGCAATGAGGGTTAAGTAACTTGCCCAGGGTCACACAGCTACTAAGTGTTAAGTGTCTGAGGCTGGATTTGAACTCAGGTCCTCCTGAATCCGGGGCCTGTGCTTTATCCACTGTGCCACCTAGCTGCCCTGATAGTTGCTTTTTGACTCACAAACTCTGGAAGGACTCATTTAGGACCTGGGGAATATCATTTGTCCTCTAGCTCCTTCTTAAAGGCAGCTACCCAAAATCTGGATCTAATCTCTGATTCCACTGATTCCTCCTCCAGCCAGTCCATGTGCTGGCTTCTCCACTCTAGCAATGCCTCCAGCTTCTCCCACTTCACTAATTGCTTCATGATCCTGGTCCTTCTCAGATGCACAATCCTACTATTAGTCTCCTTCCAGAAAAGCCATAAACAAACCCTCTCCACAAAGATGCCATCCTGCCATCTCTGACCCTCTTCCCCCCAATGTTCTCACACTAGCTGCTTTCTACATCATTTCTGCCTAGTTTGGCACCTTTGTTTCTTGAAGCTTCGTAGCTCCTGACTGATCTTACCCCCTCTTCTTGCTTGACAGCACTGGGCTAGTCCCCACCTTATTAGTCAGAGCAAAGAGGATATAAGGTGTGGCAAAGTGTAAGGAGGGGTATTACACCTATTGGATATCTGGGAAGACCACTGGCTTCTTAAATTCAACATGAACAAAACTGAGTTGCCATCTTTTGCCCTAACTCTGTTCCTAAACCAATGTCTAAGCACTGCTATTTATCCAGGTTCTCATGTTCAAATCCTTTGGGAATATCTTTAACTCTTCCCCTTCTCTTGATTCCTAATTTAACCAGTCACCTAGTTCAATAAATTTCACCTCCACAACATCTCTCCATTCATCCCTCTATCACCTGTCTATTCCCACTGCCACCAGCAAAGTAGAGATTTCAATTCCCACTCGCCTGGAGTATTGCTGCAAATAACCTATTAAAAAGTCTTTCTACCCTCTCTCCTTCCTCTTTCTACACTCCTTGCTGTTAAGTCGTTTGACTCTGTGACGCTCTGGACCATATTGTCCATGGGATTTTCTTGGCAAAGACACTGCAGCAGTTTTCCATTTTCTTCTCCAATGGATTAAGGCAAACAGAGGTTAAGTGACTTGCCCAGAGTCATACAGCTAGTAAGTATGAGGCCTGATTTGAACTCAGGTCTCCCTGACTCCAGACCTAGCACTCTATATATTAAGCCACCTAGATGGCTCCATTATACCCTTACCACTGCCGGAATAATCTTTCTTAGGTCTTGATCAGATCATGTCTCTGCTAAAATAATCTTTCTCTAGTGCTTGCTAACTCCTTTCCCTGGAATTGAAGGCCCTCCACAATGAGGCACACAGCACATCTCTTTCCCAATCTTATTTCATATATTTCCCTCTGTACCTTCTAGGGTCCAGACAACATGAAGCTCTCTGCACCCCCTCCCCACACCCCCACACCCCTCAATGCACATACTCCATTCTCATTTGCATGTCTCCTGGCTTCTTGCTTGGGCCCTGGGTCCCATATGTCTGGAATGCATTGCTTGCTCATCTTCATTATGTATTTAATCAATATACTTATAATCTAAATCTTTTAAAGGCAAACTCAATTGCCCCCAGCTCTAAGGAGTCTTCCCCTGCTGCCTTCCCCTTTAGGTGCCTTCCTTAGTTATCAAAACCTTTCCCCTTCAATCCTCACCTAGTGATTTGTTTACTGATGCTCTAATAATGTATTCTGTAATATCAAACACTATAGATATCTGTATAGGTTATTTTATCACTACCCTTGACAGTGAGCACCCTAAGGGCAAGGATTGTCCTTAGGTTCTTAGATCTTATCTAAACTTCATTTCTTTCCTCCTAGCTAGCCCACTCCTCTTCCTTCAATCAGTACTTAAAGGATGCTTGTTTTTGTTGTTTCAGACCCTCATTACTAGAACTGTTATCACTGTAAACTGCGGTACCCAGACTCAGACCCAGACTAGGCTAAGCCTTATTGTATAGTCTACACTGTGGGAGTCTCTTGGCTTTAGACAGATTTCCCTATGGCGCCATTACCAGACTAGGTCAATAGAAACAGTACCCACTTATTGATAGCAGACAAACTTATTCTTGTCACAAACTAAGTGATTGTTAGTGTCAGAATTAATTTGTTCTGAAAAAAAGATTCTAAAAATCCAGCCTTATACCGACTTTCCAACAATCTGTGAACTCTCCTTCCATTTAGCTGAAACTTCTTTTTGTTGTCATCTAAATACATTTATTAAATAATAGCTAACAGCTATATACTGCTTTAAGGTTTGCAAAGCACTATGTACGTATGTATGTATGTTTTTATGTAAAAATTCATTTGATCCTCACAGAAACTCTAGGATGTAGGCATTATTATTTCCACTTTACAGATGAGGTAATTGAGGCAGATGGGTTTAAATGACAAAGCTAGTTAGTGTCTGAGTTAGGATTTTAACTCATGTATCTCTTCCTCTAAATCTGACTATCAACTGTGGCATCCAGCTGCCTATAGTGAGATTATCAGTATTGATATAATTCACACTCAGAGGAATTTTGCATTTTTGTTTCATGAGTTACATTTACCAGAGACTGTATTACCTAGTGGTAGCACAGTGAAGAGAATGCCAGGTCTGGAGTCAGGAAGACCTGAGTTCAAATCATGTATCTCACAGTAGCTGTGTGACCCTGGCCAAATCACTTAACCCTGTTTGCCTCAGTTCCTCATCTGTAAAATGAGCTGGAGAAGGAAATGGCAAACCAATCCAGTATCTCTCCCAAGAAAACCTGAAATGAGGCCACAAAGAGTCAGACATGACTGAAAATGACTGAACAATAACAACTAGTATTACCTAGTGAACAGCCTATTGGTTAAACTGTCAGAAAGGAGACTAAGCTACTATTAGCAGATGTAATTTCTACAATAAGGAGGACAAAAGGGTCTAAAATTGATGAAGCTTCATCTAGTCAATTCTTTTTTTTTTTAATTTTTTTTTTTTTTTTAGTGAGGCAATTGGGGTTAAGTGACTTGCCCAGGGTCACACAGCTAGTAAGTGTTAAGTGTCTGAGGCCGGATTTGAACTCAGGTACTCCTGACTCCAGGGCCGGTGCTCTATCCACTGCGCCACCTAGCTGCCCCCATCTAGTCAATTCTTGATTTACTCACCAGGCAGAGAAATATGACAGCTAAAGATAACCCTGGTTTAAGTTATAAACTATTTTATGAATTTTATGGAGGAGAATGGTGGAAGATTATGAGCTGTATTGCCTTATAAAACAATAGTGAAAAGCAGTAGAAAAAGATGTTTACAGAAAGCTCAGTGATATGGCCAAGAGTAAATCAGAATGAGAACATATGGCAGGGTTGTGACCTCCTCACTGGAAAAAAGAACTACACTGATGAGATCCCAGATCTTTGGTACCATCAAAGCATCTTACAGTCTTTGGCACCATTAGCAGTGTAAAGGTATGCTGGCTTATATTTCAGTCTACTTGAAGGTTGGAAGGAGAAAATGGAAAGGCAAGGCCCTTTTAGGTATAAATGAAGTGTTCCAACACCTTAGAAGTGGTTATTGTTGTTGTTGAGTCATGTCAAACACTTCATGACCCCATTTGGGGTTTTCTTGGCAAAGATATTGGAATGGTTCTCCATTCCTTCTCCAGTTCATTTTACAGATGAGGAAACTGAGGTAAATAGGGTTAAGTGACTTGCCCAGTGTCATGCAACTAGTAAGTATCTGAGGCCAGATTAGAACTCATAAGATACATTTTCCTGATTCTAAGCCCAATGTTCTATCCACTGCCCTACCTAACTGCCTCAGAGGTAAACAGGTTTAAGTGACTTGCCCAGGGTCACACAGCCAGTAAGTGTCTGAGGTCAAATTTGAACTCAGGTCTTCCTGTTTCCAGGCCTGGTGTTCTATCCACCTAGCCTCCCAAGAAAGGATTGGAAGCTTTGAATAACAATTCCATGTGAAAAGACAATTTATCCCAGGGCATACACTGCATCAATGCTTTTGTTCCCAGACACTTACTTGTATAAAGTTGAAACAGCAGTCTTGGAAATATAAGTGGCTTGTCACCAAAAGTAAAGGTGTTGAAGGTCCACATAGAGAGTACCTGTATGTGAACCTCAAGAACTGTTGAATAGGAAGGGCTTTACTTCTTCTGCTTTTTATCTAGGAGGTGACTGTCAACCTTACGCTGATGCTCTCTGTCCTTTCTTATAGAGCATAATCTCTGTCGAGCTGACAAAGCAGAATAAAACCCAGCTAAATCAAGACTGGAGGTGTTGGAGACTAGCTGCCCATTGAAAAGGGAGTTCAGCCAATTCACTAATCCGGTAGAAATGCCCCATCCTGGGAAGAACTAACCTTTGAGCCAAGTGGTTTGCCCCATGGAGAGCAGTAGAGGATCAGTTTATCGAGCTAAGTCATTGTACTCTGCAAGGAGTAAGCTTCATTGAGCTACCTATTCAGGTGAAATTATGTGTCCTATAAGGACAGCTCAGCTGAGAAGTGCAGTAACTCATCCATCACTGTAAACTTTATGAAGACTCCATGGGGGAAAATGATATTATGGTCTTGTAGTTTTGGAGTTGTGAATTATCTTGGTCATATGTGTTCCTTACACATATACTACGCTACCACTGTGCCTACTCCCCATCCCGCTCTATGAATGCTATGTATATATTTGTTGGAGAGGGCACCCTAGCTTTGTGGGATAATGCATTGTAACTATTATTTTTGCCATGTTGTTTGACTAAATAACTTTCCTAAGCCTTAATTGAGTCTATTGGCTTATGGCTTATGGGAAACACACCAGCAGGGACTCATGAGCTACAGTGTTAGGAAAGTCTAGGCATACTTCTAGAACCTGAGGTAATGGTTTCTTCCCAGGAGAGCTAACTTTCCAGTACCATTGCTCATTGATGGAAGGTGTCTAGTCATTTTAAATTCCTCTTATTGCACATGCAAAAGTCAACAAAGTTTTGGTCAAATTCAGTATAATGGCTACTGTCCAAAATCTGAAAACCTCAAAATATATAATGACTATATAATGTTATTATATAACCATATATTAATATAACTATATTAATCATATAATAACATAAATATGAAATGTTATATAATAACTACATAATTTCCTTTCCTTGGTAGACACCTGTACCCTTTGGCTCCTTGCTGTTTTTTTGCTACCAGTAGCCTGAAGATGAAGGTGGAAGGTTTCAGGGTTGTGGTTTAAGTTCTATTAACTTTCCCAAGCTATCCAGGTTCTAAAAATAATTCTTTTCAGCTAAAAGTCTTAGGTAGCCAATTTTCCATTGAATACTTTAAATCCAGGGTCTTCTGAGAAGGACAACATTCGTACACCAAAATCTTTTCTTTTCTTTTCTTTTCTTTTCTTTTCTTTTCTTTTCTTTTCTTTTCTTTTCTTTTCTTTTCTTTTCTCTTCTCTTCTCTTCTCTTCTCTTCTTTTCTTTTCTCTTCTCTTCTCTTCTTTTCTCTTCTTTTCCTTTCTCTTCTCTCTCTCTCTCTGAGAGGGGAGAGGGGGAGAAGGGATCCCTTCATTGAAACATATATATTTTAATCAATCATTTTATGTTTCTCTTTTTCTGTAGAACTAGTTCTAGCTCACATCTCTCATCTAGAGGTGAGTCTTATGCTCACTGGTGCACAACCTTCCTCCAATGAGGTGAGACTGTTGTTTCATTTAAGTCCTGTTGCTTTTGATCAGTGAAAGTGTTTCTTTGTTATATTATTCTACCTCCTACCCAAATTCCTTCCTTGATGTCAAACTGGATGATAGTTTCTTCTCATGTGTGAGAAGGGGTACAAACACATCCCTGACTTGGGAGCATTACGAGGTTTTGTGTGAGCAAAACAAAGAAAGTTTCAGAGGCTTTACCCAGTAAATTCTCCAGGACATAAAGGGACAACAACTCTGGCTCATAAAGGCCAGTTACTATGGAAGCCTTTTACCATCACAGCACCCTCTCCTGGTTGACCTTACCCTGAGAGCTTTTCGCCACTTAATCCTTTCATGGGTGTTAGATGCACGATGGGGGACAGAAGCAGGAAAGAAAGAGCCATGGAACTGGAGGGAGAATCAAGTATAGAAATTCAAGGGAAAGTAAAGAAGGGAGATCAAAAGGGGGGTGGTGGAATTTAGCAAAGGGGCATTGGGGGTGGGCCTGGGGGCTAGATTGGGGAGGAGATAGAGAGAGAAGCTGGTTGGGCACAGAGGAACTAAGGACAGTGCTGCTCTAGTAAATAGCAATAAATATCATTCTTTCCTGAAGGGGGAAAGTAAATTATATAAATCCTAATGTATGGGGGAAGGGATTGGGAATCAACATAAAAGACTGAATCTCAAAACCAAAAAATAATTAGAGTCAGGGAGCAGAATTGGTGGGAAAGAGAAAGGAAAGAAAAATAAAGACCTAGGGCTTGAATGGAAACAGGAAAAGGAGCAGGGATTGCTGTATGAATAATGCCTGTGAGAGAACATGAAACTAACAGTTTTCCTCCTGTTTTGATCTTCTTTCCATAAGCTTTGGTTTTTCTTTATGAAAATACAGTTACTAGTATTATATTGGTCTTTATATGTGGTATCTGAAAAAAAGTATAATGGAAAGAATGCTAGGCTTGGTGTCAAGAAGACCTGGGTTCAATCCTGTTTCTGACACTTTTTTTTTTTTGGTGGGGCAATGAGGGTTAAATGAATTGCCCAGGGTCACACAGCTATCTGACACTTTCTACCCCTGAACAAGTCTCTTAACCACTCCTGGGTTAGGAAGGCAGCTTCATTGGAAAGAGAACTAACTCTGAAATCAGAAGATCTGAGTTCAATTCCCATTTGGGCAAGTTCCTTAAACTCCCTGGCCTCATTTTCCTCCCCTATAAAAATGAAGGGATTGGACTAGATCGCCCTAGATCTCTGATCCTATGAACTTGAGATGCTATTTTCATAAGAGCTAGATAGCTGTAGTGGAAAGGATGCTAGACTATGAATCCCATCTCTGATATCTATTAGCTGTGTGATCTGGGTTTAATCCTATCACTTATCAGAGGCTTCATTTCCTTGTCTGTAAAATGACACTAAAACTTCCTTCCCCACAAGTACAGTTATTTCAGGTAAAGCACATTCTAAATCTTAAAGTGCTATAGAAATATGAATTGATATGGTTCTATTCAGGATGGCTATAAGTTACTCTTCTTGGGGACTTGCCAAAATATATTGAAAAGAATGAGAAAAAGACATACAGGATAACTACAATATTGCAAATGAGAACAACACTGAATGAAAGGTGTCAGAAATCAGAAATGTCAGCATTGAAGAGGTATGCTTCCTTCCAAGCCTAGTGCCTCGGCCTGTGCAATAGCATGCTATGAGCATCCTGCTTGGAATCATTCATATCCTCATCCCCTCCTCCCCCTTCTCCATCTTCTCCATGGGTCATGCCTGGCAACCTAACCTGCTGGCCTGGCCTTTTCATTCCTATCCATCTCTCTCTCGAATTTGCCCTGAGTGTCAGAGTTCCTGGTCATGACTCTGCTGGCCCCTCTCACTTCCAAGCAGATGGTGTCTCTCTCTCAGTCCCATCTGAACATTTCTCTCCTGAAGACAAGAGATCTCTTGGAAGAACTAACAGCTAACGCTTGTCTCAGAGAACCTTTCTACAGTGTCTGTTTTAGCTCCGAGCAGTAAGGCCCACTCTGTATAAAGATAATTTCCATAGCTTTCTCTGAATTCCTAGAATCCTGTTGCTATATTTGTGGGCCATGGTTTATGAGTATTTTGAGGGGTGGGATGGGATGTGCTATGTTTTCCTAGGACTTGTACACCTCAGGAATTGGGAACAGGTCCCTGGTGATATGTGCTTGATGGGGGGCCCTTTCTAGGTTATTCCATATCTTGTGGGAAATCTGTATATTCTTCAGTGGCATTGCTCATCAACTGCTACTGTTTTTTCAAGCAACCTAAGTATACCCAGGGCTATTTGTGGGTGAATAAGAGATTGCATGGCTGGTATAACAGGTACTTCAATTATTTTTTCAATTGGTGGTGACAAGTTTTCCCCAACCAGCTTCACAATTCTCACCTCAAGTACCTTAGTTGAAATGATTGACCTGACACCTGAACTAAGAGTCCCTATGCTGTCTCTATGGCAGCAAGGGGTGGTTCTTCTACCTTGTGCTATTTGGTATCCAGTGTGGAAGTAAGGTGCCTACAAGTAATCTTCATGGTAAGTCCCATGGCCCTATATTAATCACTGGGTCATCAGAATTAGCAGTTCATTTGAAAAAGATCTTATGGTTTCAGTGGCCTGCCAGCTAAGGATGAGTCACCAACAGTGGGATAGGGTAGCCAAGAAGGCTAATGAGAGCTGTAATTCACTTTGGAGTGGGGGGGGGAGGGGAGAGCACTAATACCTGGGAAGATCTGGAAGGCCTCTTGAGCTCACTCTTGAAGTAAGAAAGGGATTTGAGGCCCTCCAAGTATAATTTCTGAAAAATCTCAAGAACAAGAACAGCCTTATTTTCCTGATCCTTGGGCCTGGTAGTTTAGACATGTGTGCACCCATGGGCGCACACGTGCACGTGTGCGCGTGCACACACACACACACACACACACACACACACACACACACACACACAGAGTTGCTGCCTAGGTCTTCAGTAGAATCGAAGTAGAGCTGTACTAGCCTGGGGCAGAAAGGGAAATTCACATCGCAGAGACTTCATTACTTTTACAAAATATACACCAAAGGACATTTACTAGTGTACCGAGAGCTATTACCATCAATAATTAAAACTAAACTCTGCTTGTCTAAATAAATGTACAAAGTACATTGGGTGATTCAGTGCTCTAGGCTTTTTCTTTTTTCCGACTTCCGACGTGCTGTTTGGCTCTCTTGAAAAGGGTAAGACCCACCCTGGGCCATTAGCGGCATGTTCATGTCCTACTCTGAGCCTGTAAAATAGACTTGGCTGCTGCAGCGGGGCCTAATACATTGATCTCAGCCTAATTTGGTCTTTGTTATGAACTGAGCCAATAGGCTATTTATAAAGTCAAAAATGCATGTATGGAGACAGCATTCCACTGGGAACTACAGTTTTCATGCAGAAATTTAAACTGCAGGTTTGAAGTGAAATAGAGGAGGCAGTGATAAAAGTACTTGATCCATGGGTCAAGAAAGATGTGTGTTTAAACATCACCTGCAATGCCTATTAGTTGTGTGACCAAAGGCAAATCACTTAACCACTTTGGGCCTCATTTCTCTCATCTGTAAAATGGGAAGGGAAGGAAAAGAAAACAAACATTTCTATAATACCTACTATGTGTCAGGCATGATGCTAAGTACTTTATTAATATTATGCCATTTGATCCTCACAACAACCATTCGATGTGGGTGCTCTTATTGCCCCTGTTTCATCATTGAGGAAATCCAGACAAACAGAGGTCAAGTGCCTTGTCCAGGGTCACACAGTAAGAGTCTGAGGCTGGATTGAATTCAGATCTTCCTGACTCCATATTCGGCACTCTCTCCACTGTACCACCTGGCTGCCTTTAAGAATAGAAAACTAATGGGGGTAATAACACCTACTTCACAGGGTTGCTTTGAGGATTCAAAAAAAAATAATATAGGTGAAGCTCTTCATAAGCCTTTAAGTGTGATATGAATGCCAGTTTATAAGAAGCATGAGTAATGCCTAGCTTTAGCTAAGAATGGTTAGTTCAGGGACCATACAAAAACAGGTGGTAGGCTGGATCTGGCTCTCTGGTCAGAGTATGCTGACCCTTGGTTTATATTACTAAACTGTTTTTAAAAACTTTGATTCATCAGATAACTTTCCTGAGAGCAGGAGAGATTGCATTTTTGTCTTTGTAACCCTAGCATCTTGCCCAGGGCTTGGCATATTGTAGGCATTAATAACATATGCTTATTTCTTATTAAATTGGATGGAATTGAATATGAGAACTTCCCAAGGACCAGAATCTATCAGCCCAGCAGTTTCCAAGGAAGCAGGCATTAAGCCAATTATGTCAGTGTTGGGACAAAGGATGGGTGAGGAGTCCATTGGGGTATATATTTTGTGAGATATGTAGTTTGAGAGGTGGCTACCTTTCTACTCAGAGCTGTGTGGAAGACATTTCTAGAGAATCAAAAAGACTTTTAAGATCATATGGCTTCAGCCAATGTCATTGTCACAATGATCCCCTGGTATTGACTTGTTCTGCCTTACTTGACCCTCCTAATTCTAAGAGGTTGAATTAGGATTGAAGATTTAGAACTGGATGTAACTTTATAGCTCATCTAATCTTTCACTCTCCCATTTTCCAGATGAGAAAATGGCTTGCAGAGCAATGAGATGGCACACAGGTAGTATAGAAGAGAGCAAAGATTTGAAGGTCCTCTGGCAACTAAGTAGCACAGTGGACAGAATGCCTGTCCTGGAGTCAGGAAGACTTGAGTTCAAATCTGGCCTCAGACACTTACTGGCCACGTGACCCTGTGCAAAACACTGTTTGCCTCAGTTTCCTCATCTGTAAAATGAGCTGGAGGAGGAAATAGTTTTCCAAGAAAACCCCGAATGGAGTCACAAAGAATCATCCGACATGACTAAACAACAACCTCTGGCTATATATCTAATGCAGACCTAGATATTCAATTCAGCAAGTATATATTAAATACCAATGGTGTGTTAGGAATCAGAATTGCTAAGATAAAAATGAATGCAGTCTCTGTCCTAATATATTATTCTAGAGCAGGGGGAAGGAGATGGCATATACATAAATATATATATATATATAGAGAGTAAACATAAAGTTATTTTTAGGCCAGTACTAACAGTTGGAAAGGGTCCAAAAAGGACTCTTGAGGGAAGTGGTGCTTAAGCTGAGGTTAGATGGGAGTGAGGGATTCCAAGAAGCAGTGGTGAAGAATGAGTGCTTCCTAAGAATGGTGGGTGGGGTTGAGAGGGAGCAGCCTGTTGAAAAGGGATGAAGGCAGGAGTTGGAATGTTGTTTGTGGGGAACATTAAGGTCAGTTCAACTGGAATGTAGAATACATGAAGGAGAATAATGTGAAATAAGCCTACAACAAAGGTTTTTCACCTTTTTGTGTAATGGACAACTTTTGGCAGTCTGGTGGAAGCCTGTTGGCCCCTTCCTCTGAAGAATGTTTTCAAATGCAAAAAATAAAATGCATAAGAAAGAAATTTTATTTAGTTATTAAAATATTTATTTAAAAGTTCACAGAAGCTAAGATCCCTTGATCTAGAAAAATAAGTTGGAGTTAGAGTGTGAGAGGCTTTAATTGCCAAATAGAAAACAGTTAATAATAATAATAATAACAATAACAGCTAACATGCTAAGCACTTTACAATTATTACTTTATTTGATCCCCACTACAGCCCTAGGAGTGAAGAAAGTGAGACAAATAGAGGTGACTTGTCCAAGGTCATATAACTAGTAAGTATCTGAGACTAGATTTGAACTCAGGACTTCTGACTTCTGGCCCACTTAAATGTCCTTAACATCTTAGAGGTTGGTGATATGGGTTGAATTTCTTTAAACTTAAGAGCAAGGGAAATCAATGAACTATACGGGGGTTTTTTTGGTGTACATTTTTTTTTTTTAGTTCTTGCTCACAAATATATTGATATTGACATGGTTCAGTTCTCCAATAGCATGTTAATTTGGATTTGTTCTCCTAGGTTTTACAATGTAAAAACAGTTTCACCTCTCATTAGGGGATGGTAGGAGGGTAGAAATGGCCAAAGAGGTCTCAGTTATGGGAGTATGTGAGACTGCTTTTGAAACAGCCTGATTCTATGAAATTGAGGGGCCCAGCTCTCTACTTCAGAGCACATGTAAGTATTCTGACTTAGATGTTAGATTGGTTGCTGTGTGTCCATTTAAAAGGTACTAGCCATCTCTTTGTTTCCTGGCTGCATTGAGGGAAGACAATGTGTAAGCCTCTGAGTAAGGAGAGAAGCCTTAGTGCCCCCATCAGCCCCACTCTGGGTAGAGATGTAGACTGTGAATAAATGGAGCTTCTGTTCTTTGCCTGTTGGTGCTTATTCCTTCCTTCTTTTAGGTGGTGGAGTATTAGACATGGCTGTGACCTTGTGAACTTCCAAAAAATTGATGGAGCAGAGGTCCAATGATGGAACATTTTTAATTCATTTTAAGCTTAAATACAAAACGAGAAATGAAAAAATGAACATTTCCATGTATACAATAGAACATAAGAGAAAATTCAATATAAAACAATAAATTTCTATTTCAGAAATATACTTCCATTTAATTTCAATTCTGCTTTACTCAACAAACATTTATTGAGTGCAAGGGTTATTTTCTTTTTCTTTTTGTGTCTCTTTTCCTCTCACCCACAGCATTTTGCACATAGTATATGAATAATAAAGGCTTGATGAACTAAATCAAATTAAATTAAAAGCATTAGGGATACAAAGACAAAAACAAAAACCAGTTCCTGTCCTTAAGTAGTCTACAATCTACTAAAAACCTGTGTTCTATTTTACCATTCTAGGACTGGTTATGTAGCCTGCTCAGGGCCAAGAGAGCCAAGTCCTATGATAGAAGCAGGTTCCTTGTTTCTTTTGTGTGCATAGCCCATTCATGATGGGAAAGTCACTCAGTCAGCAAGTATTTATTAAGTGCCTGCTATGTGTCAGGATACACATAGGGGATACAGAGAAAATTAAGAGACGGTTTGTCCTCAAGATATGCCCAATTGAATGGCCTGGAAGTCTTACAGAGTCCTTTGGGGACACTCTCCATCTTTTTTTTTTTTTTTCTGCATAGTACTGGAAGGACAACTGAGCAGAGATGGAGCACAGAATTCAATTCAACAAACATGTATTAAGTCCCACTACATAAAATGTAAGTTCGGAGGGCAGAGACTAATTTTTATCCCTGTATCCTTATAATCTAGCATGTTGTTGTTGTTGTTGTGGTTGACCAGATGTGTGATTTCATAGCTTCAGGAAGTTTCTAGAGAAGAATTTCCTCTCTCCAATGTAGATTGGAACACTATCTGCAACTAGTAGTCTTGAGAATTGCATCTTGAGCTCAAAGAATTAGTGACTCGTTTAAGATCACATAGACAATAAGTGTCAGAGGCAAGATGAATAAAAGTTTCTTAAAATGAATTGAGTTATTATGTGTAAGGCATTGTAGAGGGGCATGAATCCTTCTGATGAAGTAGAAGGTCTTAATCAGTGACTGCTAGGAAGTAGTTGGGCAAAAAGGAGCTCTGGAGAATAGAGATGTGTCACTTTTTGAAGAGACAGCATAGCTGCTCCTAGGCCTGAGGTGTCATGGGCCTACTTCCCAGAACCATAACTAGGCTGGGAAAATTGGGGCTTTGCTTCAAAGTACCCCAAACGAGGGGAGGGGTAGCATCCCTTCTTTCCTCCTCCTCTATGAGGAACTGAAAATTTAACCCCTGATCACAATGAAAATAGAACGCCTTGGCCAGTGTGGGACTTTATGGTTTTCCCATATTCAGTTTAATCCCATCCTCTTCTACTTACCTCCTCAGCCATGGCCTTGGGTATTCCAGGGTCTTTGCCTCCCTTGACAAAGCCTTCTCTCTCCTCTATCTCTCTTGTCCTAAGTCCCAAAATATTCCTGGACTACCTGTGTTCTCCCCAAGTCTCCAGAATAACTAATCATGACTCAGTTAACTCTTAACAAGTGTCAGGAGCAAGATAGTAGCTGAGGGCAGCACTAGCTAAGGTCCAGTAGATCACTCCCATTGAAGAAAGGCAGCTAACACCCTTGGTCTGTGTGTTTCAATGGGGAATGAGGCTTCCCTTAGGAAATCTTTGTCACTCTAGACTGGAGGTCTAGGTCCACAACATTCCTGGGTATGTTCTGAACCAGATTAAAATGTAATCAGGAAATATTGAACAAAATAAATACAAATACAACAAAACATAGAAAATATTAACATGTGTTTTCTAAGTTAAAATGTGACCCAAAGGAATCCTTATGTATAGTTTAGTGGTCCCCATTTCTATTTGAGTTTGACACCACTGCCCTTGACCATAGCTTGTTTTTCCTTTTTTTTTCAGGGCAATGAGGGTTAAGTGACTTGCCCAGGGTCACACAGCTAGTAAGTGTCAAGTGTCTGAGGTTGGATTTGAGCTCAGGTCCTCCTGAATTCAGGGCCAGTGCTTTATCCACTGTGCCACCTTAACTATAGCTTCTTAACACTTTTTTCATCATAAACTTCTTTGGTATAGTGGGAGAGGTTATGCACCCCTTCTCAGAGCAATAATTTTATTTTTAAAATTTTTTTGTGGGACAATGAGGGTTAAATGACTTGCCCAGGATCATAGAGCTAGTAAGTGTCAAGTATTTGAGGCCAGTTTTAAACTCAGGTCTTCCTGAATCCAGGGCTGGTGCTTTATCCACTACACCACCTAGCTGCCCCCCAAGGAATGATTTTAAATGCATAAAATGAAATACCTAGAAGTTCAAAGGCAACCAAAAGTTAGTAAAAATAAGGATGTAATTTTTCCCCATCTAAGTTAACACCACCCCCCCCACCCCCCCCACCCCCCCCCACCCCCCGCCAAATCTATCCAGACCCTTTGGGGATTTGTGGAGCTCAGGTTATGAACCCCTGGGTTAAACTTTAAATGTCCTTAGTTCCTCCCACCCCTAACCCCACCAAGATCTCAGGGAATACTGTGACAAAGGTAGTATTAACAGTCATTTGTTAACTGAGGTTGACATGTTAGGAAAAGATGACTGAATTCTCCAGGAAGGAGAACTTCTCCTACTTTCTTCATAGGAGTTTGAGCCACTAAAAGTGGAATAAATCTCTAGATTTGACTCCAGGCCTTCACACTGCCAATCTGTGTTGGCACAAGTGTAGTACATTGTATCATCAAGCTTATTTGTCCTGGGAAGTTCTGCCCTGGGCAGTCATAGGTTAAGAGTGGCTAAGGCAAAGGTGTGTACTTGGGGGAGGAGGGCATGAGAGACAGCAGACAGTAGTGGAAAGCACCTGAAAGATGAAGTCAAAGGACTTTAGTTAGAATTGATATTCTGCTACTTACTAACCTTTGGGATAGTGGGCAAATCATTTACCCTTTCTGGTCTTCAGTTTTATTATTTGTAAATTTGGAGAGGCCCTTTTCAACTCTCAATCTTATAGTCTCTTTCCCTAACTTTCTTTGCTGAAAGGGGAGGAAGGCATGGGGCAGAAGGCCAGCAGGTGTAGGGAGTGGATATTCAAAAACAAGACTTACAGGTAGGTCCAGTGAACAAATGCCAAGATTGACTAATCAGAGTAGGGAGCTGGGCAAGGGGTTAGCCCAGGTCATTCATGGGTAGAAACTGATAAATTCAAAGTAAGAATTTCAGGGAGGGGAAGAGTAGGTCTAGGAGCTTGGGAAAGGTCCAGAGCAGACAGGCCTAAGGGCAAAAGTTCTATATTAGAATTTAGGTTAGAGGTTTACTAGACTAAAAGATGAATCTTTGACAAGCCAAGATAGGACAAAGAAAGAAGCTGACAGGTTTGTGAGGCAAAGACTAGATTGAAGTCAGAGATAATAGGATTTATTCCAGGGAGATAAGTTGTGCCAAGTGAGGCTTATTGTCTATTATTTCTGGGCCTCAGTTTCCTTATCTGTAAATTGAAGATATTGGACTAGTTGAACTCAAAATTTCCTTCCACCTCTAAATCTACCATCTGATGAACCTTGACTATTAACAAAGAAACTATTTTGGGAAATAGGTTCATCTCTGGCCTAGTAAATAGACTTTAAGTCTGTTCTAGGTTCTTGTGTCAGAGGAGTTTGGGCACCAATAACCTACTTTCAGAGAAACAAGGGAAGACTTGCATGAAGCAGTGCAGAACAGAACCAGGAGAACAATATATGCACCGGCTATAACAATTTAAATGGAAATGTTAAAAGGCAACTGAACTCTGATGAACTTTAATAACCAATCTCAGTTCTAGAGAACAGATGATGAAACAGTCCTTTTTTTTCAGTAATGACGTAAGGGAACTATAGGGGTAGAGTAATGCATAGACCATCAAATATGGTTTTATTAATCAGTATTGCTTAATTGCTCTTCTTTCTTACGAGGAACAGAGGGAGATGTTAGATCTGAGTTCATATCCTTATATATCTATATCTATATCTATATCTATATCTATATCTATATCTATATCTATATCTATATCTATATCTATATCTATATCTATATCTATATCTATATCTATATCTATATCTATATCTATATCTATATCTATATCTATATCTATATCTATATCTATATCTATATCTATCTACCTATATATCTCTATATATAGTAGATGTATGATCTTGGACAAGTCACTTAATTGTTTGCCTCAATTTCTTCAATTGTAAAATTGAGATGATAATATTAATAGTAGCCAGCATTCACACAGAGCTTACTAGGTGACAGGTATTATGCTAAGTATTTTACAAATATGTGATTTGATTTTCACAACAATCCTGGGATGTAGGTGCTATTATTATCCCCATCTTACAGTTGAAGAAATTGATGCAGAGGTTAAGTGACTTGTCCAAGGTAACATATCTAGTATGTGTCTGAGATAGTGATGATGATGATGATGATGAAGACGGAGGAGGAGAAATTACCTTGGTATAAAAACAAAGGTATCAATAACACTTAAAAACTAAAATAAAATTTAAAAATTTAAAATAAAACTAAACAAATAATCTCCCAAGTCCTTAGGGTTGTCGATTTCCAATTTGTTCTCTGGGGCCAGGACCAGAGGGTCACATTTCCAGGGGCCTAATATACTTTTTTTTTTTTTTTTGGTAGGGCAATGAGGGTTAAGTGACTTGCTCAGGGTCACACAGCTAGTAAGTGTGAAGTGTCTGAGGCCAGATTTGAGCTCAGGTCCTCCTGAATCCAGGGCTGGTACTTTATCCATTACGCCACCTAGCTGCCCCGTAATATACTCTTAATAATGAGGAGTAATAAGAAATAAAGTAGAATAAATGAAATTCATAAACCTAATTTTAGTCAATAGCTTTAACCTCTTAATAATAACTGACATTTTAAAAGAGTTTTAATAGAGAGGAACTAATTGATTATCTTGTCCCAAAGGTAGTCCAGGTGGCTCCTCAGAATTATACATCTCTTAGATGTGCTTGAAGAAAGGATGAGGTGTATCTGTATAATAATATTAACTGACATATATAGTGCCTTAAAATTTTCAAGGCTAAATTTTTTTATTTGAGACTTATAATCATCCTGTGATGTAGAGACTATTGCCATTTTATGTATGAGGAAAATAAAGCACATTGAAGAAAAAACACTCTTCCAACATGACACAATTAGTGTGGGTTTTCCCACTCATGCTTGTGTGATTTTGAGGTGGCTACATTCTTTAGATCATTTCTATATTTTTAAGGTTTTTGTTGTGTCTGTTTACCTTTCACTTATAAAAAGAAAGAGACTCCCAGCCCTTTGTGTGAGCAGTGATGCTGCTGGGGCTCCCAGGGTAGGCAAGCTATTGTGGTGTCAGAAGTACCAGGACCCAAATGGATCTTTACTTAGTGGAAGAGGCAGAATTTCTCCCAGGCTTAGGAGATGACTAGAACAGAAGGGAGAATGGAGAAGAGATGGCTCTCTGATCCCTTTTATCACCTTTCCAAAGAGACGAATGGAACTCACTCCTCAGGCAGAGGCTTGGGGGTACCCTCAGTAATTGATGGAGTCTGTAGCATCTTACAGAGCCAGGTGAGGGGGGAGCAGTGTGGAGCCATGGACCATCTTTCCCGGCTAATGCCTACACTCAGCATTGGGATTTGGGAAGAAGTTCATTAAGCGTTCTGGTTTATTTAATGATATAAATTATTGTTGTCTTTTAAAAAAATAAAATAAAAAGTTTCAAAGCAAAAAAAAATTATTGGGGATATATGGAGATAATGTAACACAACTAATGTCAGAAGCAAGATCTGAACTCAAGACTCCCTGACTATAAGCCTATCATGCTATCTATTGTGCGTGGTGTTTATATAGTACTTTAAGTTTTATAAAATGCATTTTGGGAAGCAATTTGATGAATAATAATAATAAGAAGCATATACCAAATGTCTACTAAGTGCTAAGCACTGTGCCTTAGCATCAGCAGCAGGGACTATTTCTTTTTCTTGTTTCTTTGATCCCTAGCATCTAGCTCAAGGCCTAGCATATAGTGGGTACCTAATAAATGTTGATTGAACGAAATTAAAATATAGAAGTTAAACAATGATTACATCAGCAAGGGCCATAGAAAAATCAGGAATAACCAGATAATTTTCCTGTAACCCTAATAAGCATACATAAGGTATAATCTACTTTAATAAAACACAGCTTTCAGAGTTTTTATGGTATAGTGGAAAGAGTGCTAGACTTGTAGTAGAGGAGCATTCTGGTAGCATAACCATGTTCAAGTCACCTGACTTCCCTGAGCCTCGATTATCTCATCTGTAAAATAGGAATATCACTAGTTAAACCTTGCCTCAAAGGACTGGTATGAAGATTGAATGAGATAATATAGGTCAAATACTCTGCAGACCTATAGAAATGCAGTGCTATAGAAATGGCAACCATGAGGAACAAATATCCAAATTTGCTAAATTGACCAGAGAGCTATGTTTGCCATTAGAAAGTAAAAGTGAATCCTAGATTTCAAGATGGATGAGCCTTTAGAAATCAAACTCAAATCCCCTCAATTATAGTTGAGGAAACAGAGACTGAAAGTCGAAATGATTTGCCCCAAAGCAAAGAGGTTATAAGTGACCAATATGTGTATATATGTACATATGGCTATATATGTATGTATATATGCCTATATATGTACATATACCTATATATTCATTTATTTTTTGCATTAGCCTTTGGCAGATAGCTGCTAATTGTCAATCAAAGGCCATCCAGCCAATTGGCTTCATCTTGCAGGAAAAGGCAAGAGGACCACTATAAATAAATCAAGCTTAGTGAATTAGTCCCCAGCAAGAACAAGTATGGCCTATGGCCTATAGACAGTTTGCCACAGCAGTTCCCTATGAGAGTTGGCCATTACAAACTACCTACAGGAATGGCTGGACTGAAGACTGAAAGTTGGCTTCCAGGAAATGTGGAAAGTAAAGAACATTTTGCAGAGGCCTACATAGTGTATAGTGTTTGTCTTTCTGCCATGGGTAATAACTGCTATCTGTGTTCAAAGGATAGATTGGTCTTCCTCCTAGAAGCAGATAAGGTTTTACTTAGATGAATGCTTTTTTAGTCTCCAGGTTATCAGGAAAGATTAAATACCTTATTTTAAAAAATGGGGGGTGAGGGGGGAAGAGTATCATATAAAAAGAAAAGGATCTGAAGAGGCAGAAATAAATCCTGACCTCTGTGGAGTATTTCCAATTGATTCTGTACATATCTCATCTGTACCTAGTTATTTTCATTTTGTCTCCCCCATTAGACCAGAAGTTCCTTGAGAGCAGGATTTTTGTTTTTTTTTTTGCCTTTCTCTATATCCCCAGTGCTTAGGACAGTGCCTGGCATGTTGTAGGTGCTTAATAAATGTTTACTGACTGATACTTATGTCAGGAGGTTAGATAGTAGAAGAATGTGACTAGAAGGAGGAAGAAAAGATGAACCGCCAAACATATGGAGTTAAGGAATAGTTATGAGATACTTCTTAAAGCAGGGTGAGCTGGGTTCTCTGAGGAGAAAGCAGCTATTTTCATCCTAAGGAATGATGTTTCTGCAGTTGCCAACAGGAGAAAGATTGTCCTGTAATATCCAAAATAAGAAGAGGCGACTGTTGGCAGTTGTTGACTCCCTTCCAAGAGGTTTAGAGGTGTTGATTTGTTGACCTGATAGAACTCTGCCATCTTCTTGGGGTATGCATCTGGAATGTGCCTATTTCTGACCGTTCGTATGGAGACAAATGGTAGTGTATGGAGTGCTGGGTCTGACTGAAGTCAGGAAGACCTGAGTTCTAATTTGGCCTCAGATGCTTACCAGCTATCTAACTCTGGGCCAGTCACTTAACCTGTCTGCCTCAGTTTCCTCAACTATAAAATGGGGATAATAAGAGCACCGATCTCTTCAAGGCTTGTTGTAAGATTTAAATGAGATCGTTTTTGTAAAGCACTTAGCACAGTGTCTGGCACATAACAGGAGTTATAAAATACTTATTCTCCTTCCCTTTTAAATGGAACCTAGAAATTACCACTAGGAATTATGTATGCAGTCTTGGGCAAAAAAAAAAAAAAAGACCTTAGGGTTATAGATGATTTTTTGTTTTTATTTTTCATCACAGCTACTGATCAAAGGCAAGGGCTTCAGAAGATACAGGCAAATTTAGAAAATGAACAGCAAGGTAAGAAAATGTTGCTTTGGAACAGGATTTGAGTTTCCAGGGCACAAATTAAAGTAGAATCATTAGGGATGACGAGTCCTTGGCCAGGGATGGAGTGGACTTAATAAGGGCTGTTGAAGGTATATTTGCTTGTAGGCTTACAAATCTAATCAAGGGGGACGTAAATGAGATGGGAGGGAAAGAAAGAAAATAGCCTTCATATAGTTATCAAGCTGGATACCATAGAGAATAGTGATTATAACACTGGGCCCATTGCCTCACAGGAGACAAAATCCAGGAAAGGTGTTATCTATATGTCCCATGACTTCAGATGTTTGTGTATAAACTTACAGTCCATGGATAACAAGCAAGGTGACCTAGAGGCCCTGACACAGTAACACAACATTGGAAGGGGTAGGTCATGGGGCTGTCCCTAGGCCTAGGATCAATTCTCTCTTTGCTTCTTAGAGTCCCTAGTTTCCTTTAAGGCTCAGTTTAAATGCTATCTTCAAAAGGAGGTCACTGCCAATGTGCTGGAGCCATCTCTCAAAAATTAACTCGTATTTATTTTGTATATATTTACTGTGAGAGACCACACGGTATAGTGGCACAGACCTGGCTTTGTACTCTAGAAAATCTGAGTTAAAAGTCCTGTCGCTGACACACACTGGCTCTCAGTGCTCTGGCCTGTTCTCTAAGACTAGGTGCCAACTTACCTTAGCTGAGAAAGTTCCCTCTTTTGAAATCCCATATAGCAATACAATCACAAATTCAGTCCTTATTCCTGGTCATATATACATATATGCATGTACATACAAGTATGTGTATATGTATGCATAAAACAATAATTAATGTGTGTAAATATATGTATATATGTATGTATATGTGTATGTGTGTATATATATATGTATATATATATACATATATATATATATATGTATATACATTTTTTGGTCTCTTCTCACTTATTAAAGAAGGAACCAAGACCATTGCAGTGTCCAGAAGGGTAGGAGTTACACAGCAAGGAGGGCAGCAGTAATGCCAGCCTGAAGCCAGGGAGGCCAGTCACCCCAAACAAACACACTTGTCTTTGGGACTAGGGATACTTTACCCCAGGAAGCGGTAGGTGGGCACTTAGTATGAGAACTCCTCTAAGGTAGGAAGTTTACAAAGGAACATTGGGGGAAGCTAGGAGTTAGAATATGGGGAAACAATAAAGGAAAAATGGCAGAAAGAGATGTTGGGAGACAGAGAGGAAGGTACGTGAAGATTCTGAGCTTCCTATTCCTGAGAAACAGTGTTCTCTAGAGACAGGGTTTCTGTGATGCCCCATCAGATCTCCCAGATGAGCTATCCAGCGCACCATTGCCATCACTGTGCACTCCAATAACCTCCTTGCCATGCTGATGAGTCTACTCAGGGAGTAGGGGCATGTCTCCCCATGAACCTGATCTCCCCCCACCCCCCTTTATTCTTCTAATCTATGATGCTGGCTTGAAAAGCAGAAGCTGATATTTCACAAACTATATTTGTTGGCAGTATAAAGGAGTATAAAGGAGGTAGTTTGGGAAAAGGGTTTATAGAGTTGCCCGACTTTACTTCTTTGTCATTTACTTTGTTTTCTGTTTTAAATAAATTGTACCTTTTTCACCCGGGCAAGGTGATATCATCCGGCGGGTGATAGGGAAGAGATTTAGAGAGGAGGGGTGGAGGAGCAAGAATCTTGGTTCAAAGCACAACTTGAGATCCCATCTGCTGGAATGTGTTACATTGTCAGGAGCTTTTTGTTTGTTTGTTTGTTTTTAGAGAAAAAGTCATTCAGGGCCATGGGAATGTGGGGATGTAGCCATATTACTATAGTGTCCTTTCTGTATGTTTCATTTTTTAAAAAGGTGAGAGAACAGATGAGCCAAAGAAAATTTGCCACCAGTTGAGGAAATACAACTGAGAAAAACTTTTGATGTTAAGTTGTCCTGAAGTCTCACGATTGTTTTGGGAGGAATATAATTCCTAAGAGCTCAAGGTTAGTTATAAGGAAGCAATCTAATTTTATCGAGAAAGAAAATTAGAGGTAAATTAAGCAGTATTTAATATCAGTTTAATGCAATGAACCTGAGTTTCCCAGAAAGCTTTAGGGCCAACTTGTATGTAGGCAATGCTCTCCCTCTAAACTATAGGTCCTGGAACATTTTGGGATTAAGAGCACACACATGGGGCAGCTAGGTGGCACGGAGGATAGAGTACTGGTTTGGAGTCAGGAGGACCTGAGTTCAAATCTATCCTCAGACACTTGACACTTACTAGCTGTGTGACCCTGGGCAAGTCATTTAACCCTGATTGCCTCATCCCCCCCAAAACAAAAACAAAAACAAAACAAAACAAAACAAAACAAAAAAGAGCAAACACACTCTGAAAATGACTTCCAAGGGCCTTTGTACTCACGGAACTTGAAGATGAAAAACAGAAACACAGAAACTTGGTGGCAACAAAGCATCCCTCCCTGGGTCTCAATTTGCTATTCCTATAGAATAGCAAAGATGTTTACTAGATTTGTTCCATGTCTAAAAATTCTACAATTAAAAAATAAGGATAATGATGCTTATGGAAAATACTTGAGGGGAGACATGGTGCTTGGTGTTTGTTTAAGTAATTCAAGATTCTCACATGAAGACACTGATACCAGGAAATACATTTTTTGAGTGAATCACTTTTTTTAGACTTGGATACTTTTCCAAATATAAAATTCACAGCCCAGACATTCCCACTTCAGCCAAAGTAATTGTAAAGATGCTGTGAAGGCAGTTTTTAGCTCCAAAATAAAAGCAGGTATAATTACAACATAACATTATCAAGAATGATTCTATATAACAAAGATATACACTGATGTCCTAGCAGATTAAACTGTACTTTGTTTATCTGGTAATTAGAAATTGCCTACAACAAATTCTCCTGTACAAAAACTGTTTTCTTTGGTTCTTGTCCATGGCACAATAGCTCTTTTAAAATAAAGTACCTGATTGTTTGCTGTTTGGCACCAATTAGTTCTGTGACTCTGAGCAAGTCATTTAACCACTGCCTGCCTCAGTTTCCTCATCTGTAAGATGGGGATAATCATAGCACCTACCTCCAAGGGCTATTGTAGGAATCAATAAGATAATATATGTAAAATGTAAAATAATATAAAATTTGTAAAATTTGCAAGCCATAAAACTATATATGGTATCCCCAAAGTCTTTCGAATATTTTAAGCTTTCAGAAAACATAATAAGCTTAAAATGGCCTGAAAACTTTTAAACCACCCTGCATAAATGCTAGCTATAACACTAATGACAATAATGATTATTAATAATGATAATTATAAGAATGGTTAACAATGACTATACTTATCATCATCAATAATAATAATTATTGTTATTATGGGGAAGGGGAGAACAGAGAAATTATAGCCTTTCTCCCTACACTACATTCACAAAGCTGTTATTCTTTTATAGAAATACAGAATCAGAGTTAGGAGGGACTGACCTCAGAGGTTATCTAGTTCCACTCATATATGAATATGACAAATGTACTGCCTCTATGGTCAAGAATTGAAACCCCCTTATGTGAACATAATCTATTTATTTTCCACCTCTCCTGCTTTTCCTTTCAGACATCTCCAACTAGATGTCCAGTAGACATTTAAAACATTATGTCTGGTAAAGCACCGGCCCTGGATTCAGGAGGACCTGAGTTCAAATCCGGCCTCAGACACTTGACACTTACTAGCTGTGTGACCCTGGGCAAGTCACTTAACCCTCATTGCCCCGCAAAAAAGGAAACAAAACAAAACATTATGTCCAAAACAGAACTCATATTTTCCCCAAAAAAACTCCTTTCCCTCATCCTACCTTCCCCATTACTGTAGAGGGCAACACCACACTCCTAGGACTTCAAGCTCAAAACCTAGGAGTCACTATCTTTCACCTCCCCCCATGGGAGTCATTGAAAAAACCTGTCAATTTCACTTTTGCAATATTTTTTGAATACACCCTGTTCTCTCCTCTGACACTCTGTTGCATTACTTCACACCTGGACTATTGTAATAGCCTCCTGGTGGTCGGCTTGCCTCAAGTCTCCCACTCCAATCCATCCTCTTCAGCCACTAAAGTGATTTTCCTAAAGTGCAGGTCTAATCATGCCACCCTCCCCCCAAATCTAGTGGCTCCCTATTGCTTCTAGGATCAAATACAAAATGCTCTGTTTGGCATTCAGAACCTTTTATAATCTAGCCCCCACCTACTTTCCAGTCTTCTTACAACTTATTCACCAACATGTACTCCTTGATCCATTGATACTGGTTTCTTGGCTGTCCCATGCACAAGACACACCATCTCTCAACACTGGGCTCTTCCTTCCTTCCTTCCTTCCTTCCTTCCTTCCTTCCTTCCTTCCTTCCTTCCTTCCTTCCTTCCTTCCTTCCTTCCTTCCTTCCTTCCTTCCTTCCTTCCTTCCTTCCTTCCTTCCTTCCTTCCTCCCTTCCTTCCTTCCTCCCTTCCTTCCTTCTTTCCTCTTTCCTTCCTTTTCTCCCTCCTCTCTTTCCTTCCTTCCTCCCTCCCTCTCTTTTTTCTTTCTATAAATAGTATTTTTTTCAATTGCATATGTAAACAAAATTTTCAACATTCATTTTTTACAATATTTTGAGTGTCAAATTTTTCTCCCTCCATCCTCCATTGCAATTAATCTGATATAGGTTATACTTGTGTAATCATATTAAACACATTACCACATTAGTTATGTTGGTAAAGAAGAAACAGAACAAAAGGAAAAAAACCATGAGAAAAAAAATATACACAAAAAGGTAAAAATAATATTCTTTGATCTGTATTCAGACTTCATAGTTCTTTCTCTGGATATGGATAGCATTTTCCATCATGAATCTTTTGGAATTATCTTGGCTCATTGTATTGCTAAGAATAGCTAAGTCTATCATGGTTGATCATTGCACAATGTTCCTATAACTGTATACAACATTCTCCTTGTTTTGCTCACTTCACTCAGCATCAGTTCATGTAAGTCTTTCCAGGTTTTTTTCTGAAATCTGCCTGCTCATCATTTCTTCCCTTCCCTTCCCTTCCCTTCCCTTCCCTTCCCTTCCCTTCCCTTCCCTTCCCTTCCCTTCCCTTCCCTTCCCTTCCCTTCCCTTCCCTTCCCTTCCCTTCCCTTCCCTTCCCTTCCCTTCCCTTCCCTTCCCTTCCCTTCCCTTCCCTTCCCTTCCCTTCCCTTCCCTTCCCTTCCCTTCCCTTCCCTTCCCTTCCCTTCCCTTCCTTCCTTCCTTCCTTCCTTCCTTCCTTCCTTCCTTCCTTCCTTCCTTCCTTCCTTCCTTCCTTCCTTTCTTTCTTTCTTTCTTTCTCTTTCTCTCTCTCTCTTTCTTTCTTTTGTGTGGGGCAATGAAGGTTAAGTGACTTGCCCAGGGTCACACAGCTAGTGTCAAGTGTCTGAGGTTGGATTTGAACTCAGGTCCTTCTAAATCCAGGGCAGATGCTTTGTCCACTGCACCACCTAGCTGCCCCTTTCAGCATTTCTTATAGCATAATAGTATTCCATTACATTCATATATCACAAATTGTTTAGCCATTCCATCATCAGGCATTTTCTCTGGCTATCCCTCATACCAGGAACATTCTTCCTCTGCTGCTCTGACTATTAATTTCCCTGACTTCCTTTAAGTTCCAATTAAAATCCTACCTTCTACAGGAAACCTTCCCTAACCTCTCTTAATTCTAGTACTTTCCCTCTTCTGGTCATTTCCTATTTATCATGTACATAGCTTGCTTTGTATATATTTGTTAGCATATTATCTCCCCCTTTAGAGTGTAAGCTCCTTAAAGGCAGGGACTGTCTTTTGCCTCTTTTTGTATCTCCAACTCTTAGCACAGTACCTGGCATATAGTAGGCACTAAAATATGTTTGGTGATTGTATTGAATATGAACCCCATCTACAATATGCTCAGCAGTTTGTTGTCCATCTTTTGCTTGAAGTGTTCCAAGGAGGATGAACCATTATTTCCCCAGTTGTAAACCATCAAATTTTTCAACACCTTAATTGGTAAGAAGTTTTTCCTTCCATTACATCTAAATTTAACCTTTTGTCATTTCTTCCTATGGCTTCTATGGGCCCAGTAGAACGAGTCTGTCTCTTCTATGTGACAATCCTTCAGACCTGAATATAGCTCTCATATGCCCCACCCCTCAAATCTTCTCTTCTCCAGTCTTCAAAATCTCCAGTTTCTTTGACTGATTCTCATAAGACATGTTTGTTAGTGCTCTAACCATCATGGCTGCTTTTTTTTTTTTTTTTAATGCTCTCTAGTTTATCTATGTCCTTCTTAAAATGTGGAGCCTCAAGCTATCAACTAGGGCACAGTAAAGCACAGTCGTTCCTTTCTGCATTCTGGTCACTATGAATCACATAACATATAGTTCAAGATAGTATAATTATCTGTTTTCCCTTACTTATCACACTGTTGACTTATCTTGAGCTTAGAATCCATTAAAGTTCCCAGATCTTTTTCATAGTAACTGTTGCCTAGTCATATATACCAATCTTGGGAAATTTTCTTTCAGAACCAAAATGCACATTTTACATTTGTTCTTATTAAATTTTATCTTATTAGATTAGGCTCATCCACCTAGTCTGTCAAGTACTTTTTTTTAGCAGACTGAATATGTAATTTAATCAATTAATCAACAAGGATTTATTAAGTGCCTACCACATGCCTGACACATTGATAGGTACTAATATCTTAGCTTTCTTCCCAGTATTGCAAATTTGACAAGCATTCACTCCCTTCATCACTTCCCACCCTGAATATGACACCTGTCCCCAGAAGAAAAAGCCGGCCATGTGAGCTCCACCACTTAAAGAGGGCCATTGTCATGGAGAACATGCAGATGGTGGGGGAGAGCTTGGTGCAGCAATAGCAAATTTAGAGGAAGTTGGAGGGTAGGGATGGCTGTACATGACCAAGCCTGAAACATATGACTCTCTGTTGCCAACAAATTTGAACAGATCTCCTCCATCCTTGAAAAACCATCACTTATCCTTACTAACCCCTTAAGCACGCATCCTATCTTTCTTCCTTTTCATAACCAACACCTACAAAAGTGGTTCTTTCTCATTGCTTCCACTTTTTCACCTCTCATGTACTTATGAATACCCAGCCAGCCGTCTGATTGACTTCTGTCCCAACCACTCAACTGAAACAACTCTCTCCAAGGTCACTATCCTTCTTGTTATTGCTGTGTCTAATGACCTTTTCCAATTCTTCATGATTCTTGACCTTTCTACAGCTTTTGGGCATTGTTTACCACCTTCTCTTCTGAATACTCTCCTCCTTGGGGTTTTGCGACACTGCTCTTTCTTGGTTCTCTTCTTACCCTGCCTGACTGATCCTTCTCTTTCTCCTTTGCAAGATTTTCATCCAAGGCCCACCCACTAACTATGAATATACCCCAAGGCTCTTCTGTCTCCCTATACTCTGGTGGATTTAACTATCTTATCTATGCTAATGATTTCCAGACCTAAATATCTAGCCCTCATCTCTTTTCTGAACTCTAGTGTATATCTCCAATTCCAAGAAGGGCATCTCCACCTTTGTGTCCCATAGCCATCTATAATTCATCATGTTCAAAACAGAACTCATTATCTTTACCCATAAAGGCACCCCTCCTATTAAATTCCCTATTTCTGTCAAGAGCAACAATCTTTCTTCTAGTCATCAAGGTCTGCAATTGAAGAATCACTCTCTCAACCCTTCAAATCCCATATGTTGCCAAATCTTGCTGACTCTACCTCCTTCATTTATCTCATATCCATCTCATGTCACAACCACTGTAGGTCTGGACTATGGCAGTAGCCTCCTAATTGAACTCCATGCACTAATCTCTCTCTAACCTATCTTTTACACATCCTCCTGCCGCCAAATTGATATTCATAAAGTACAAGGTCCAACCAATTAATTCCCCAGTTCAAGAAGCTTCAGTGACTTTCTATTGCTTTTTGCATAAAATACAAACTCCTCTGTTTGGCATTGAAAGACCTTCACGATCTGGATTGGCTTTATCTTTCCAGATTATTTACATATTACTCTTCCTTGTGCTTGTCATCCTTCAGCCAAACTGTCTTGCTTTTGTTGTGCCTCATACCTGACGTTCCATCTTTCATCTGCCAGTTAGAAGAGGAATCAATAAACATTTGTCAAGTACTGACTATTCGTCAGGCACTGTGCTGAGCACTGAGGGTACAAACGAAGTCACAGGCTTTCTCCTCTTCCTGAAACTTTCTCCTCACATCCACCTGCAGAACTCTTGGCTGCCCAAGGTGTTCAGTTTCAGTGCTGCCTCCTTTAAGCTGCCTTTTCTGGTTCCCTCAGTTGTCGATTTTCCCCTTCCCCATCACTTTGTATTTATTTGTATTTAGCCTATATTTACTTTTTTTTTTGGTTTGGTTTGGTTTGGTTTGGTTTGGTTTTCTGCAGGGCAATGAAGGTTAAGTGACTTGCTCAGGGTCACACAGCTAGTAAGTGTCAAGTGTCTTAGGTTAGATTTGAACTCAGGTCCTCCTGAATCCAGGGCCAGTACTTTGTCCACTGTGCCACCTAGCTGCCCCTAGCCTATATTTACTAATCTGTGAACTGTGTTGTAACTCTAGGTAGAATGTAAACTCCTTAAGGGCAGGAATTGTCTTGCTTTCTCATTTGTATTCCTAGCACCTAGTACGTACCTGCCATGTAGTAAGTGCTGTGTTGGTTAATTGATTATAACAGGATTCTCCTGGCACATTAAGTATTTGCAGATTCAAAAGCTGCATTGGGTGAAAGAAGCTTGGTCAGATTTATGAGGGAGAATGAGATTTTTCTCTCCCCATGCCCCCTATGTGCTCCTTTAGAAAGTATACAATAATGGAATAAACCACCAACTAAAAGAGGTAGGATTACTAATGTGCAGACATGTGGAAGAGAAAAGGCTGAAAAGAAAATTCTTCCATCTCCACGGAATCTTAGATACTCCATGGCTCAGAAACCCTTCATTACCCATTCAGATTTTCTTAGCTCTTGAATTATTCCTGTCCACGAGTACTGCCATACAGGTAGATGATGGGCATATGAGTGTTCTTTTCTCAATGGCCCTTTGCTTTCAGGAAATAAGGCTTTATGCTTCTGTCGTGACAATTTATTTTGAAAGCAAGGACGATTTTATTTTCTCTTTAAATTTGCATGTCTAGCCTACTCTGCAATTACATGCAAAATGCCATGTTCCTTTTCATTCGAAAAATGCGTCTGATGAGTTTTATTGCTCATGAAAATGAAATGATCCCTTCAGGGAGAACCATGTGGAACTCAGACAGAGAACTGGTGATGTTCTTCACGTGGCTTTTGAACTAAACCCTAGTCCTCTCCATCCATATCTGACAATCTGAGGCCACTTTAAGAGAGGAATGATGGCCAAAACTAGGGATATGATACTCCCTGCTTTACTGTTCTCTGCTTAGACCATATCTGGAATATTATGTTTAATTCTGGGTGCCACATTTGGTGGAGATTGATGAGCTGGAAAGAATCTAGAGGTGGGTAGCCAGGATGGCAAAAGCCAATATAACAAAATAACAAATAAGAAAACGTTGAAGGAATTGGGGATGCTCTCCTGGGAGAAGACATTTAAAGGATACATGACAGATTCCTTCAGCTATTTGAAAGGCTGCTATATGGAAGAGGAATAATTAAACATTTTCTGCTTGGACATAGAAAGTAGAACTAGAAGCAATGGGTGGAAGATGAAAATTAGAAAATTTAGACTTGGTGACATAAAAAAACCCACTTTCTAATAGTTAGAGCCATCCCACAGTGAAATTAGTGACCTTCAGACATAGTGGGTTACTCCTCACTGGAGACTCTTCAAGCATAGGCTACAACTTGTCTAGGCATAGAGTTCTTTCTTTTTTTTTTTTTAGTGAGGCAATTGGGGTTAAGTGACTTGCCCAGGGTCACACAGCTAGTAAGTGTTAAGGGTCTGAGGCCAGATTTGAACTCAGGTACTGCTGACTCCAGGGCCGGTGCTCTATCCACTGCGCCATCTAGCTGCCCCCATAGAGTTCTTTGTAAAGGGAATGCTTGTTCTGGGATGGGTAGAACTAGGGGGCCACTGAGGTCCCTTCCAACTCTGAGATACGATGACAGTTCCAACTTCAGTATTGCAGTGCCTGGGAATCTTCCGACCAAATGTGTGACAGGTTTGTTTGTTTGTTTGTTTTTATTGCAGGGCAATGGGGGTTAAGTGACTTGCCCAGGGTCACAGAGCTAGTAAGTGTCAAGTGTCTGAGGCCGGATTTGAACTCAGGTACTCCTGAATCCAGGGCCGGTGCTTTATCCACTGTGCTATCTAGCTACCCACTGTGTGACAGTTTTGATAGAAAATCTGATTAATCAATCAGCACCCATTTATGAAATACTTAGTATATTCCAGGAACTGTGCTAGATATTGGGGATACAAGGACAAAAATGAAACAATTCCTGAAGGCTTACACTGCTTGCTTACTGGTGTTTCTTCTTTCTTCTCATCAAATTCTATTTCTCAGTAGTTCTGAAGTTTACCCATGTCTCTATGCAGACCAGTCCATTACCAGAAATAGCTACAGTTGATGTGGGATCTACCTGTCAAAAGGTACCCTTGTATCCTCCAAATAATGAATGCCTTTACAACTCTTTTGCCTTCCAGAGAACAAAATTAGGCATGTTGAGAGAGGCAGAGAAAGAAGGAATTTTAACCCTAGGGGAGCTTGAGCAAGCAAAATAGACCCTAGTTGTTGTGAATACAACAGATAAATAGATCTGAAATCTTCCGGGGGAGAGAAGTAAAAGAAAGGGAGTTAATATAATAAGATGTTTCCCTCTGGTTGAGTATCTTGCTCTGCCAAATGGAATAAAAGTAGATACTGAATGGATTGGGAGTCAGGGGGCCTGGACTAGAGTTTGAGTTCTCATACTTATGACCTGAGTTATTTGGGGTAATCCACTTTCACTCTCTGGGCATTGGTTGGGCTCCATGATCTCAAAGTGCCCATCCAAATCTAAATTTTGCAATCTTTGAGTTCTCATTTAAAACCCTAACATATGCTCTTTCTTCACAGTTAAAGAAACTCTTGATGAACAGACTCACCAAATGGATGAACACATTTTTATGGAATGGGTTTTTTTGAGAGTACCATGGACCTTTCAAGTTTTACTAGATAAGCTGGGCAGAATTTGCCAGAACCTGGTAGCTGCAGAATATATACAATCTTCTCAGAACTATACCTACTAAGGGAATTTAACTTTAGGATGAGAGAATTCAGATTTTCCAGAGACTTTTGTTCATGCCGGTTTTACTCAATCTAGTGTGAAAGAGGTTGGGAATCCCTGGATCAGTGTGATCATTTCCCCCAATCAATTTGATGAGATTATAGAGCATTTCTTTGGGTGTGTCTGCAGGTGCCTCTGTACGGGCTATGGGCATGGGTAACGCGTGATGACTGGCTGACTTGAACTCAGGAGAGGAGCTGCTCCTCTCCATGGTCTATAAAAGCAAGGTGGTAGGCCAGGTCATTCTCTATTTTGGAATCCTTCACTTTTCCCCTTGGGACTTTATTTCATGGTACAGCAAAGGTGGTGTGATGGTAGGGAGATAGGGGACTTTTTCTTCTCCACCTTTTCACCCAAGGAATGGAAAGCATGTGGGAGCTGCATCTACTTTTATATGGTGGAAGAGAGTCAATTCCAAGGGTAGGTTTCTGAAGCAATTGAGATGGCAGCACTGGGTATGTTGATAACTTTAGTGAAGAACATGGCAGAAGCATACTACAACAGGAAGTCCCCTTCTTTTTCTGGAAAGTCTGATCCATGAGAATGTCAAAGAGCTGCCCTAAACACAACCCCAAATTTAGTTCCATTCTGACAGAGGAGCTGTAAAATGAAGGCCTTAGCTTAGTTAGATGGCTTCTGAGTTCCCAGTGATCCTAAATTCTTAGGCTGTGCCCAAGGAAGTAGATTTGGTGTGTTACTAGGATTTTTCTTTTTATTCAACTATGTCTCCTTTCCTTTGCATTTGATGATATCAGCATACCTAGTACCTGCAGAACATGAGTGCAGGTGGAACTGAAAAGTGATATGTATCCATCAGGGCCAGCATGGCAAGGAAAGGTGACTTCTGTTGAGACTTTGTGCCCTGCTCAATGGTTTTCTCAAGGAGATTTTCTGAGTTTCTCATTCTGTCATTGACACATCAAAATCACCAATCTGGCTTCCATAAAGCCTGCTGTTAATATTCTCTCTCTTCTCAAATTATCATGTATGTATTTACCTGTTTCCATGTAATAATAGAATAATATAATCCCTTGGGGGGATTATAGACTATTTTTGGTTGTCTTTGTGGCCCGGGACCTAGCACATTTCCTGGTACATAGCAAGTGCTTAAAAATGCTTTCTGGATTATATTGGATTGATAAAATAATAACTACTAGAAGGCTATTTCACACAAATGCATACCCAAACATAAATGTATTTACTTAGTATTGCTGGATGGACAGACATGAAGTCAAAAGAAATGTCTATCTCCAATCTTCTTTTCTTTTATTATCTCCAATTCAGAGGAATATGTCACTTTGATATTCTTCACCAGCTCATTAGTTAGAGGTGTGACTATGGAGTCAAATGAAAACAATTAAATTTCCTAAAACTGCAATCTTAGTCAATTTATAGACACTGTCCAGGACAGAGATATAGCTTGGGTGAGGTTATCAGGACCTTACCCCAGTCCCACCACCATCCATGGGACAAGTTTTC
The DNA here is from genome assembly GCF_019393635.1 of Dromiciops gliroides. Lineage (NCBI taxonomy): Eukaryota > Metazoa > Chordata > Mammalia > Microbiotheria > Microbiotheriidae > Dromiciops > Dromiciops gliroides. The sequence continues at coordinate 140,669,793 of NC_057866.1, read as the reverse complement.
TCTTCCACTTATGTCATACCTAACCTTGGGTCACTACCCCAAAAGTCTCATCACTGTAATGCTTGGAATTTGCCTTTTCCCCTTACTGAAACCATGCAAGCATTCCTATGCCTGCTTCTGGGAATGGAGGTGGGGTAAGGATCAAAGACTGGGCACTGTTCTTTTTTGGTGGATGGTCTCCCTGTTTCTGGTATAAGAGCATATGGAGCAGGATGTCCTCTATACACACTCTTACCCAAACCCAGTCTATCAACTGAGCTTTCCCTAGGTATAAGAATTCCCAGTTAGAGCTCTAGGCTAGAGTCCAACCACATTTTAGATTTCCAAAAATGAAGCAGGATTCTCTTTCAATTGGCTTCTGATACAACCAATACAACAAACCAGGAAGCCTAGTCAAACTCAAAAGGATTTGGCCTTCAAAACTTTAAAAATGAAAATAAAATAAGTTGAATCATTTCTTAACACAAATTACCAATAAGCCTGCATGGTACTTACCAAGGTGCCTTTCAACAGTAAGGACACAATAAAGTGGAAGTATTTTCTTTTGAAGTCTATATCTCATTCCTCTATTAACGTCATCCTCTGAGGTCACATTTCGGCTTGAAGATAACTCTGGGTTCATAAAGGCTTTGTCAAATTAGGGCAAATTCCATCAAGTTCTACTGAATTGGGAAAGCTTCCAGTATAGGTCTGACAATGCACCTCATGTCTGCCATCTGAGTATCAGTGAAGAAAGCAGTGACTAAAGGCTCATTACCAAAAGGTTGGCCAATTTGTTGTGGGGGCACAATTATTCATGAACAATCATTTACTGTGGCATAGGGAGGTTGTGATCTTCATCAACAGAAAGAGCACTCATGTTGCTGAAATCACAGTAATTTTGAAGCATTGTACAATTAACTTGAAGTTTATTTTTTATTTTATTGTATGTATGTATTTATTTATTTTGTGGGGCAATGAGGGTTAAGTTACTTGCTCAGGGTCACACAGCTAGTAAGTGTCAAGTGTCTGAGGCTAGATTTGAACTCAAGTCCTCCTGAATCCAAGGCTAGTGCTTTATCCACTGCGCCACCTAGCTACCCACTTGAATCTTATTCTTGAAATTTTTCATCTGGGAAAGAGGTTTGGAATGATTGGGTTGGGTAGAGGGTTCCCCCTCCCCCTTTCCAATTTTCTTTTTGTATTTTTAAGTCAGAGAATTATTAAAAGCTTGTGTTACAAAGGGCATCATTTTTCATTCCTAAATCCTGGCTAATGGGTGATGATGTTCAGGGAGGGTAGTTACTTGTATGCCTACATGCAGCTGCTTCCTGGGTTGTAGGGATTGAAGCCTCCTTTTTTTTTATCTTGTCATTCCAGTCTCTCATCACCATTTTACAGCCTTCATTCCCAAAGGGTTTTCCCTTGGAGTCTTTAAGACAACTGATCAAAATCAAAGGAGGAAATTTTTTTTAATGCACTTATTTTTTTTTTTAAAGAAGAAATTTCAAGCCTCGTAAATCAGTGCCACAAAACCTGTTTTTAGAAAAACAGCTTTCTACAACGTTTTTTAAGCCCTTCCATGTCTGGGGCTTTTCTCCAGACTTCAGTTCTATAATTGGATTGCCATCTTGTCATTTCTACTTTTATGCCATGAAGTTTTTGCCTTTTCCTTCTTCAAAGCAAAAATACAACAACCAAAAAGACTGAAGTCAAGTGGCCACTGGGCATATTTCTGACTCACTGGTGGGGGTTGGGGGTGGCACATGTCAAAGGAGCCAGATCTTTTTCCTGGATGTTTGTTTGGGGCTAGGGGGAACCAATGGGGAACAGAGGGAGTGGGAAAAAGGAAAGAAGTTCTCCCCTGGCCCATAGGACACCAGCCTGGAATGCCAGCACTACAGGAATGCATATGTGTGCATAGCCCCCAAACCAGTTAATTTCCAAGGTTGGTTCAGGCCAAGCAAAGCACAGGCTAGAGGATTTCTGTGAGGCAACTCCACAGTTACCCAGCACCAGCAATGTGAGCAAGAAATATGTTCACCTCAAGGTCTTCTTGGACAGACCAAACTGAACTAAGTGAGCTAGATTTCCTAGAGATCACTCAAGACCACTCTTGAATGTCATCACTGAAGTCCAATTAGTGCCACGCAGATTGCTGAGTCATCATTTATTTAGTTTGGTCTAATGGAGAAAGCATGGAGTCAGGAGTCCAAAGACCCAGAAATTTACTTGATATGATGTAGGCATCTATGCAGAGGTTCTTAACCATTTTTGTACCATGGAACCCCTTTGGCAGTATGGTTAAGCCTATGGACCTCTTTTCAGAATAATTTTTAGTGCATAAAACACATAGGATTACAAAAAGAATATTGAATTATAATTTGGGTAACCAAATATTTTTTCAATGTAAAAAACATTTTTATTTATAGTTTGGGGTTCCAATTTTTATCCCTCCTTCCCACTCTCCCCTCCCCCCTCCCTGAGGTGGCAAGCAATCAGATATGGGTTATACATGTATGATTATGTAAAACATCACCATATTAGTAATTTTGTACAATAACATTTGAATAAAAGAAAAAATAAAAGTGAAAAATAGCATGCTTCAATCTGTTCTGTCAATATCAGTTCTTTCTTTGGAGGTGGATAGTACTTCCTTTGGGATTGTCTTGGATCATTGTATTGTTGAGAATAGTCAAGTCATTCACAGTTCTTCATCAAACAATATTGCTGTCTCTGTGTACAATGCTCTCTTGGTTCTGCTCACTTCACTATATATCAGTTCATACAAGTCTTTCCAGGCTTTTCTGAAATCATCCTGCTTGTCATTTCTTATAGCACAATAATACTCCATCGCCAGCAAACACCACAGCTTGTTTAGCCATTCCCCAGTTGATGGGCATTCCTCTGATTTCTGATTCTTAGCCACCACAAAAAGAGCTGCTATAAATACCATTTTCTTTTTAAAGAAGTTGAAAAAGGTCTGGCTAAGAATTCCTGGGGAGAAAAAAGAGTGTCGGGTTTAGAGTCAGAAATGGATTCAAATCCCCATTTTGCCACTTAATTTATGACATTGATGGTCAAATCATATCACCTCATAGAGCCTTGATTTTCTCCTTTGGTAAATGAGAGTTGATAGATTTTAATCTCTCCTGCTTCTGGCTTCATTATCAGTGATATGATAATGATGTTGCTGTTGTTGTTCAGTTGTTTCAGTCATGTCTGACTCTTTGTGAGCTCATTTGGGGTTTCATTGTTGTTGTTTTTTGGCAAAGATACTGGAATGGTTTTCCATTTCCTTCTCTGGCTCATTTTACAGACAAGGAACTGAGGCAGAGTTAGGTGATTTGTTCAGGGTCACATAGCTAGTAAGTATCTGAGAGTGAAGTCAAGTCTTCCTGACTCCAGGCCCACATTCTAGTGCAAGTGCTAAATAAATGTTTGTCAAATGAGATAAATATATGGCATGTGGAAAGCTCAATTGATATAAGGCCAGAGGATCTGTATTAGAATCTCAGCTTTGCCACTTCCTTGCTATGTGATCTTAGAGATTTCACATTTCAGAGACTGTTTTCCTCTTCGGTAAAATGAAAGGGTTGGATTAGATAACCAACCTATAAGGTCCCTTCCAATTCTTTTTTTTTTGTGTGTGTGGGGCAATGGGGGTTAAGTGACTTGCCCAGGGTCACCCAGCTATCCTAATTCTAAATCTATGATCCTATGAATACTTGAAGGCTCTGAGATTTCCAGGAGATTCCTTATGTGGGAACACTCATCGCCAATTTAGGTAAACACTCATCTATGACTTAGTAGATTTCCTTAGAGAATTACCTGAGTCAATAGTGTAAGTGACTTACTGGAAATCATAAAGCAAGTTAGCATCTGTGGTAGCATTTGAAGAAAGCTGATATTTATATAATGGTTAAAGATTTGCAAAGCACTGTATAGACATTATATCAGGATATTTCTTCTTATAGTGTTATGAAGTAGCTATGTGAGATATTATATCCATTTTGCAGATGAGAAAATTGAAACTCTGAGAGGTTAATTGATTTGCCTGTAATCCCACAGCATCCTAGGTCTCCCTTTACTCTAAGGCCAGTGATGGGTTCCACAACCCCAAAACGCCTCCTGTGAAAAGTGGGGATGGTAATATGTACTACTTGAGTAGAATCAGATCAACAATAGTGGAGGCTTAGAATATCAGATAAGGAGCCTGTCTCAGTGTTAGAAAGACCTGGGTTCAAATCCCACCTGTCCCCTATAACCACAGCCTTCTCCCACCTTGACAAGACCTCCACCCCTCTGGCCTCTTTCTCTCTGTAGTGATTCCTTCCCTAATGCTCCATTTGAAGAACCACTCACACCAGCCATCTTGTTCTCTTCAAACCTAGACAATACCATGGCACCCCAAACCACCCCTCCATGTTGCTTTAACCCTGTACTTTCCCCTCACCCTGATTTTCAACTACTTTTTATGTGTTGTATTCTTCTACTAGAATGTAAGCTCCTGAAGGTAGGGACTGCCTATGTGTTGAAGTTCAATACTTAGCTTAGTGCCTAGCATATAGTAAATGTTTGAACAATTTTCTCCCTCCTCTCATTCTCCCCCTTTCTCTACTCCCTCTCTCTCTGACTCTGTCTCACTGTTTCTCTCTCTGTCTCTATTTCTGTCTCTGTCTCTCTGTCTCTGTCTCCCTCTGTCTGTCTGTCTGTCTGTCTGTCTCTCTCTCTCTCTCACACACACACACACACACCCCAGTTGCCTATATGCATTAGTAGAGAAGTCACCTAATCTTGACTGCCCTATACTATGAAATCAAAAGTTCTAAAAAACAACAAAAACAAGACAATAAAACAACAACAAGCCCTCACACACAGAAATCCTCCAAACTTTGCACTACCTACCTCACATAGTGGTTGTAAGGCAATCCCTTTATGACATGTGTATGACAAGTATGACATGTGAGCTATTATTTATTAAAAGTAAAGGATAACCAAGTTGGGAGGGGGGCTTTGAAAAGTAAAAAGGATTAGAACTGAAGGCATTATTATTATTCATCCAGGGCCTTCCCATCTCATTATCCTCCTGACTGCTAATGAGTTTGGACTACTTGTGTCTTGATTTTTGTTTCCTTGTAGCAATAAGATCAACCTCCCTCCAGAGAGCCTTGGTAAAACCTGGGTAGTACATCTTAACTCTCCTTCCTTCATCCTTAAATTAGGCCTTTGACATTTCTCCAGGGACACTGGAATATTTTGCCAGTGGGACCTTCAAAAGTTTAAAGGGGAAGTGCTTGGGGGAAAAGCTGAGAGAGCACGGAGTGAAGGTAAATGCTGGTGGTGGAGGTTGCTGTTTTTTTAATCCTATGCCTGAGTTAAAAACAGCAGCTGTATCATTTTACTCACTTGGGGAAAGTATTCTAATTAGCTGCAGTATTTGCTAAGCCTTGAAGATCAAGAGCTCAGGCCTGGTTGCCTCAGTGGAATTCAATTCAATCCAATCCAAGTCAAACCAAGCTAGTCCAATCCACTCCAATCCAAACCAATTTCATTGACAAACGATAAATCCTTACATGTGCCAGACATTGTAATAGCTGCTGGGGATTCCAAGACAAAATGAAATGCTTCCTTACCCTCAAGGAGTTTATAATCTACTAGGTGGAGCCAAGGTATATAGGGATAAGCAAATTAAAAGTTTAGACATGCAACACATAAGACCATTTCTACTTTCAAAGGTATAATCAAGATGCAAATTTACTCCCCTCTAACATGTGTTAGGTATAATGCCCCTCCTCCTTGCACCACCTCAGTGGAGGAGGAGGAGGAGGATGAGGATGAATTTATGGTTTAGTTCAATTCCTCTGCTGAGAGCACAGTCCCAGTTCCTAGTCTAAAAACAACAACAACAAAAATAAACAAAGAAACCTTGAGTCCTAAGCACCCTGGCTGCTCAAAGCTTCCATGCTGGGCTGGCTGGCTGCATCACCTTGACTGCAGTCCTGATCACCATGGCTTCAACTTCCTGGTCTGTGAGAATCACCTCTAATACCTGAAACTAAGTGGGGAAAACCCCTCAAAACAGAAATGGGCCCATGTGGCAGGGCATTCAGCAGGCTCCGTGTAAGGCAAATGGGGTATGCTCAAAATGCTCCTCACGGGTGTCTCCATGTTAGAACTAGGCATGTCCAAAAGCCCAGATTATGTAGCAAATAATTTCAGGAGGGAGGGAGTGCTAACACCTAGTGGAATCAAGAAAGCCTCAAGTAGGAAGTGGCACCCAAATGTGTCTGAAGGATATCTAAGAAATTCTCCCTCACCTCATCTGCACCTCCAGACTTCCTTGGCTTCAAGTCCCAGCTAAAATCCCACTGTCTACAAGAAGTCTTTTCCAATCTCTCTTGAATTCAGAGACTTTGTTGAATAATTCCAAGTTATCCTGAATATTCTGTATGGCTTTGTACATAGTTGTTTGCAAGCTGTCTCCCCCATTAGGCTGTGAGCTCCTCCATGGCATCAACTGTTTTTTGCCTTTCTTTGTACCCCGAGTGCTTAGCTAAGGGCCAGGCATGAATTAGGCACTTGGTAAATGCCTGTTGACTGTTCCTCAGGGATCTCAATGGGAGGGAAAATGTTCTATACACAGACACCCATCTACAAAGCAATGAATATAGAAGATGGAATGTTATGTATAAGGAACAGCTAGAATGGTCATTTAGCGATTTCAGGTTGGGAGTCACGAGACTGGAGGTCTAGTCTTAGCTCTGCCACTTGTTAGTTGTACTTCAGAATCTCTTTTTATAAAATGAAAATATTTGACCAGAATGCAGGAGTTCTTAACCTGATATGCATGAACTTATTGTTTTGAACCTCTGGATAACAGAATTTTAATATAATTGTCTTCCTTTGTAATCCTATGCATTTTCTTTTGTGCATTAAAACATTATTCTGAGAAAGGGTCCATAGGCTTCACCAGGTTTCCAAAGGGGTCTTAGACATGCACATAAAAGAGTAAGACTCCTGGACTAGACGACTGATCTCTAATGTTCATCTTGTCAGCCTCCGCTTAATCTGAGTTTTAGCTGTACACTCTTGGTACAAGACTCAGCGATATTTCTTTATCCATTCATTCTGATCTGCCCTTGTGTCTATCTTTGCTACACATCTGAATATCTTGGTACTTTCCATGGGTTTACCCTGAGCTGTACTTCTAGCTCACATAGAGGGAAGAAAGATGGGTTACCTCAACTCCTATATGCACATAGTACAAATGACAACCTACCCATTCCTTCTAACCTTGTGTGATTCTTAACCATGCTCTTTCATCAAACTTCCTGAGGGGGTCTATTTAACATGTTGGGGGGGGGGTGCTGTTTCTCTAAGTTAACAACCTGGGATTTATTAACTATTATTTAAAAATATTTTGATAACTACATTTCAATGTAATTAATTTTCTTTGTCATCATTTGTATTTTATTTTATACATTTAAAAATATTATTCTGAGAAGAGGTCCATAGGCTTCACCAGTTTGTCAAAGGGGATGACACAAAAAAGATTAAGAAGCACTGTTCAAGATATTTTCTCCTATTTGGATTTTCATGACACTGCTCTCTCTTGTTTTTTCCCCTAATTTTCTGGTCTCTCTTTGTTTTCCTTTCCTGGGTCATCACCCATGTTTCTACTCACTAACTGTTGGGAATACATTACGACTTTGTCCTGGACCTCTTCTCTCTTCTCTCTTCTCTCTCTCAGTGATCTCATCAAGTCCCAGGGGACCAATTATTACCTCTATGCAGATGACTCCCAGAACTATAGAACTAGCACTACTCTCTCTCCTCAGGTCCAGTCCCACATCAACAACTGTCTATTGAGATATTCCATACAGATGTCACATGCAGGCACCTCCAATGCAACATGTCCAAAACAGAACTCATTATACAATCTCTTCTCCACCCCTCAACACAATTTCCTCTTACCTTCTCTATTTCTATCGAGTGTCTTACTGTTCCTCTAGTCACTCAGGTTCACAACTTTGAAGTGATTCTTGACTCTTCCCTCTCTATCACCTCCTGGCAATGAGTTGCCCAGTCTTATTAAGGCCATATCTGTCTCTCCATTCATAGCGCAAGCATCAATAGCATCCTAATTGGTCTCTCTGCCTCAAGTTTCTCTCCTCTCTACTTATCCTCCTCACATTGTCAAAACAGTATTCCTAAGGGACAAGCATGGCCATGTTACCCCTCTGTAGGTCCTCTTGAGGTATCCAATTGCCTGTAGGATAAAATGAAAAACTCCTCTGTTTGGCATTTAAAGTCCTTCACAAGTGATCTCCAACCGATCATTCCAGTCTTATTGCCTATGACTTCCCCTTTATACAGTTCTAGGTTCCATGTAAACTGGCCTACTGTTTCTCACCATATCTCCAAGACTTTGCATAGGCTGTCCCTCATGCCTACAATGTCCTCTTTCCTCACTTCTGCCTCTTCTAGTTTCCTTCCAGTTTTAGCTCAAATGCCACCTTTCATGGGAAGCTTTTTCCTGCCTCCCCCAGGTATTAGTATCCCTCCCCTCTCCAAATTACTTTATAATAACCTACCTGGCAGACAGTAGGCAAGTCAAGGCAAGTCAACAAGAGTTCATTAAATGCCTACTATGAGCCAGGCACTTAATAAACACTTGTTGATTAATTAGTCAATGGATTGATCTTATGAATTCCTCATACATTTCCCCTAGCTAATTGAACAGGCTGTTGCCAACTCCACTGTGCTATTGCTTCTGTTTCTCTTGTCTTTGGTCTTCACCCAAATATTTTCCATAATGTTTTCTCCCTTGGGTTCATATATTTCTATATAGTTTATATCTATCTTATACTCCATGTACTGTTTTCTTGATAGATAATATTATCCCTTTTATTTAATCTGTTCCTTTTAAACAGATAACAAAATTAAAATCTTGCTATGTTTTAATTGTGACATATATCACATCTACTATGTGCCTTGAACTGTGCTAGGCATTGAGCATATGGATGCAAAAAATGAAATAATCTCTCAAGGAGTTTACATTCTAATGGGGAAGAAAACAGGTGCATATATAAGTATACACAGAAAAAAACAAATAAAAACAAAGGCATTAACTTCAAGGTAATTTGGGAGGGAGGACACTAATAGCTTAGGGGATGGGAATCAGGAAATGCTTCATGTGGGAGGTGATGTTTAAACTGCATCTTGAAAGAAGAGAGGGAACACAATTCATTAATAAAGGATTCTAATATTTTGTTTTATAAAACAAAAAATAACAAAGGGACACCAATGCAAGCACTTTGCTTATAGTTTTTAAAAATGATTTTAAATTTAAATTTTATGTAATATACTCACATAGATAACAGTTCATGTGTATATGAATGCATGCACATACGTATGCTTATATTATATGAATATATAAATATATACCTATATAGATATCTATATGCCTATGTGTAAATGTTTATATTGATATAGAATCATATAACAAGAATGCAAAATGCTTACAGTAAAAAAGATGGGTTTTCAAATTTAAAAAAAAAGGAAAGATTCTTTGAGGCTGAGATGAGGTGGGAATAAATTCTAGGTATGGGAGATAAACCAGTACAAAAGCATAGACATGGGGTGTTATGTGTGAGGAACAGAGAGTGGACAGAGGAGTTTATATTTTATTTTATCCTCTCCTCTCCTCTCCTCTCCTCTCCTCTCCTCTCCTCTCCTCTCCTCTCCTCTCCTCTCCTCTCCTCTCCTCTCCTCTCCTCTCCTCTCCTCTCCTCTCCTCTCCTCTCCTCTCCTCTCCTCTCCTCTCCTCTCCTCTCCTCTTCTCAACTCTCCTCTCCTCTTCTCAACTCTCCTCAACTCTCCTCTCCTCATTATGTTATGTTACATTACCTTATCTTATGTTATGTTATACCACAACGTCAGAGTCAGAGTCAATAAATATTTATTAAATACCTACTATGTGTCAGTCATTGTGCTAAGCTCCAGGGATACAAAAAGAGGCATAAGACAGTCCCTCTCCTTAAGGAGCTCACAACTTATGGAGGAAACAATACATAACAAAAAAGCAGAAAAGAAGAAGGAAGGTTACCCTTCTAGGAAGCATGATGAAGTCTTTCAGCCAGAGTGGGAAGTGATCTGAGTTGATTTTACCCTCCAGAATAACGAATTTCTGGAGATGATGAAGTCCCAGAAAGCAGCCAGGTGGGAAATGATGAGAATTCCCTTTTTTATTGGATGTTTCTAAATGATGGCATATCTGAGAGGAGCTCCCTAATGTCTACCATTCCACCTTCTTCAATTAGAGGGAAGGAGGGGCCCCAGAGGGAGGGCATTCTGAGGAAGTGTGAGTTTCTGAGTTGATTTCTTCATGTAGAATGATGAGTTTCTGGAGATGTGAAGTCCAAAAAAGCAGCTGGGGGAGAAACAGGTATTATATTGTATGGTATAATTTGGTTTGGTTTGGCATAGCATGGTGTGGTGTGGCATAGATTTATATCCTATTGTTCTATGTTATGTCACATATTACATTGGATTATATCACATTATATTGACTGGACTTATGATTTCATTGGTACAGGGAATTTTAGGTGAGAAACTTCTCTACCAATGCAGGTCTGCACCAGTCTAAAAGAGACAGACCTCAAACCCATATTTTCCTGACTCCAAGGCCAGTTTTCTAGCCACTATACTGCATTGATGTTATGATAGTATATGATATTTTATAATTACATAACCCAGCTCCCACCTAAAATGAGTGGGATAGGGGAAATGCTATTCTTCCAAGATTTTTGTCTGAACCAGATTAAAGTATAATTGGGAAATATTTAACAAAATAAATGAAAATACAATTGAATGTGTGTCTTTTTTTTAAGTCAATATGTGGCCCTCAGGGATCTTTATATACAGTTTAGTTTGAGTTGGACAAGACAGCTTTAGACTATCAATATTAGTGGTAGGGGTAGGAGATGGATATGATTCTAGTCCCATAACCCTACTGGAGAATGGCAAGGGAAGGAGTGAGCAAGGAGCCTCAATCCTTCCTCTATTTCCCTCGAGGTGGAGATCATAGTCTCCCCTGGAAAAGAGTTGGCCAGATTATGAGTTCCGTTTAGAGAATTTATATGGACGTACACATCTTACATGGGAACAGACATCTCACATTTGTGCTCATGATTTGGCTTTTCTTAAGTGGTTGGTTGGGTATTAACAAGATTCAGGAGCATAGACATTGGCCTATGAAAAGATCAAAAAGACAGATAAAGACATAGGCTTATGCACTTTAGAAAGAAGTTGATGTGGTTGTTGAGAAAAGGAATAAAAGTAATCACCTTAGCCCCAACTTGGAGTATTTTCTTTCCCTCACTCTTGATATCTGCCACCTGAATCTTCTGTAGCAGAGGAAGAACAAAGGAAAAAAAGTGAAAACAAAGAGGGGAAGAACAGAGGAAAGTAAAGGGTGGGGGGGGGGACTGAAAAGTAGCTTGGCTCAGTGGGCAATTCACTCTATCTGTTGTAAGAAGGCCTGGGTTTGAATTCTGGCTCTGTTAGTTCCTGGCTGTGTGACCTTGAGCCAGTTACTTCAACATCTTTAATCCGATGAACTGATTTTCTATTCAGAAGGAAAGAGGACAGAATGAAAACTACTCCCAAAGAGTCAAAATATCAGTTCTTCTCCCTCCTTCTCCCTAGTCTTTAGCAGTGAGGACTCGAATGATATATACTATGAAGAGATAGGAGTGTATTGTTGTGAATTATCATTGAATGTGTCTATTAAATGAAACTGTCAAATGATGAGATTTGTATGACCTGAGTCTGGGTGAAATAAGGAGAATCAGTAGAACAATATATGTAGTTGCAAAAATGTAAATAAAAAGATTAAAAAGGTAGGGGGAGGAGAAGGAAATAAGCATTTATTTAGCACTTACTATGTTTTAGGCATTGTGCTAAATTCTTTTCAAATATTATCTCATTTGATCCTCATAACAACCCTGAGAGGTAGGTGCTATTATTGTCCCCACTTCACAGTTAAGGAAACAGAGAGGTTAAATGACTCGCCCAAGATCACACAGCTAGTAAGTATCTGAAGCTGGATTTGAACTCAGGTCTTCTTGACTCCAGGCCCAGGGCTCTCTCCCCTGTACCACTTTAATATCAGACTAAAAGGAAGCCAAATAATAAGTAACCTTAATAACTAGTTTTGAATTTATAGAACAAATAATAAAACAGCTTCCTTTTCTTGACAGAGAGGTGAAGGACTATTGGGGCAGAGTGTTTCATACATTATCAGACATAACCATATATCCATTATTTTGCTTAAATATTCTTAGTTACAAGGAAGGGCATTGGGACTGAAGAGGACTATAACTAGAAATTACTGTGATATAAAAGAAAAAAACACACCAATAAAACTTTTTAAAGAAATTGAAAGAAGAAAGATGAATCAGTGGAAACAGACACTCAAATGTATTTGTGATCTCACTGATGTAGCTGTTCCAATGATGTAAATCACAAACCAGCCAACTCTTGTCAATGTCCTCTCATAAGCTCACTAGAAGGGGCCCACCCAATATATTTATTGGTCAGCATTTCTCTATTTTTGACATCTAGAGCTCACCAATGGAGCATACACACCATCATTCACGGGTTATCTGGTGCTCAGTCTTCCACAGGACTAACCCACCTTCTTTTTCAATCACACGTGTCTTTGATGATATTATTTACTACAGTTGTCTTGCATAGATCCTTTTTTTTATTATATTATATATGTAACCTACTCACACCTCTCCAATGCCCAATGATAATCATTTTTAATTCTTCAGAGACTGCAGCATTCCCTGTCTCAAAGATATGTTAAAAATAGCAGTAGACTATTGGTATTAAAAAAGATAGACCTTTGTTTACAGGAGAAGTGTGAGGATATTAAAGGAGCTTTGCAATTTCTCAGAAGCAATTTATCTCATGCTTCTCCTCCTGTTTAATTCTGGGCCCAACTTGGCTATTTGCAATGTCTGTCTGAAAAATATTTGTTGATTGACAAGGCTTATAGGTTGTCCATCCAACCACGAATATTCTTGACCAGAGGTGTCAAACACATTGCCCATGGGCTGTGATTAAAATGACTAGATTAAACTGTAACCAGATTAAAATGTAATTGGAAAATTGTTAACAAAATAATTAAAAAACTAATAAAACACAACTAATATTACATTTTAAAACTAACTCAATATGTGGCCCACAGGGATCCTTCTATACAGACTAGTAACCTCTATTTCTATTTTAGTTTGATATTACAGTACTAGACAAAATAAAATGGATTATGTACATTAGATTGTGAGCTCCTTGAGGGGAGGGATTGTCTTTTTGTATGCCCAGCAGTTCCTGGCACATAGTGGGGACTTAATAAACATTGACTGATTGATTGATTGGTTCTGTCCATCATGGACATTAGGTATGTGTCCTGTTTCTATAAACTATGAGTGGTGGGAAGTCCATTCTATCACCCCCTAAATAAAGATAACTGTTTTATTCCTAAATCTTATTTGACCTCATGCTTCTACAATTAGCAAATCATTATCTGGGCTTTGGTTTGTCCCTAAAATTTATTTTTTTTACTCTTTTTCTCTTGTCTTCTTTCTATAACCTAAAGTGATAGATTCAAGGGGTGGGAATAATGGTTGGGACTGGGTGGACAGTGGGAGACAAAGTTGATGGGGAAAGAATTATTATGGTTCCTTTCTTTACCTCTCATATCAAATCTTTCCCAACATTTCTATGCCTGCATCCATGCTTTCTGCCTGGAAGGGCTAAGCTACATAATTGTTTTTACTTATGGACAAAAAATTCAAAAGATCCAATCAATAAATAAATCAAAATATATTGAAACAACTACCTTGTGGGCTGTATAGTCTCTCCCAAACCTACAGTCCTCAATCCATCTTTGTTGTTGTTCAGTTTTTTTGGTTGTGTCTATCTCTTTATGACCCTATTTGGGCTTTTCTTGGCAAAGATACTGGAATGCTTTCCCATTTTCTTCTCCAACTCATTATACAAATGAAGAAACTGAGTCAAACAGGGTTAAGGGACTTGCCCATGGTCACACAGCTAGTAGGTGTCTGAGTTCAGATTTGAATTAGGGTCTTCCTGACTCTAGGTCTGTCCACTGTAACACCTATCTGCCCAATCCATAGGTCTTCTTCAAACCTAAGAATTTCCATATATGATTTAGGTTTGTCCTCCCAAACAGCTACTTGAAGCAGGAGTGAATAAGCCATTCTAATATGCCATCCTTCTGTTCACCCCTTAGGAAGGTCAATGGTGTGTCATGATCTGGGGTTACTGGGCTGGTTCAGGTTAGGATTAGAGTTGGAAGTTCCATATTCTGGTTAACCACTGGCAATGTGAGTTTGAGTGCTAATTTCTCCTATGGTTGTTTTTCCTCAATGCAGGTTGCTTTCTTCTGGTCATGCCTCCTTGCCTCTCTTTTCTTACTGTTTCATGCATGATCTTGTTCCTGCTCAGAAGCTCCAGAAGCTCAAAAGCTCTTTTGTTCTCTTGGTCTCATCACATTAAAATACGTAGAGGGCCCAAAGCAGGTTTGCTTTATGTTTATATCATCTTACTTTCCTTTTGCCTCTCCTTCTCCTAAAGTTCACATGCTAGCTGCCCCGATATTATTGTTGTCCCAGCTCTTTGGCTCTTAGAATATCAGCACGAGGTTTATGGACAAGACCAACTCCAAACACCCTTGCTCAATAGATGGGGCATAGATATAACCTCTGCTGCCAATAGAAAAGACTCCCCAAGCATCTCTGACATTGACAGAAGGGCCCTTTCCTTTGGAAGCCATTTATTTTGCTATGGTTCTTAACAACTCACAGTTTTATGGAGTTTTATGTTTTACCAAACCCTTTACAACAATCCTGTGAGGGAAAGTGTATAAGTATTAATGCCCCTCCCTGCTTAACAGTGCAAAGAAATGCAGAATCTAAGAGCTCAAACCCCCCCCCAAAAAAAAACCAACAAAAAACTCCCCCAAAACCCAAACCTCTAGAGAAGAGAGAGAGCTTAACACAGTCCTTAGCACTTAATAAATGTTGAATTGAATTCAATTTTTGTGTATGTCATGGATGGTTCTGGCAGTCTGATGATGTCTGTGGAGCTCTTCTCTTTAAATGAATAAATTAATACACATAGGATTATAAAAGATATCAATTCTATTAAAATGCAGTATTACATATGTATGTGTATATAATATATATACCTATGTAACATATGTTATAGCTACTTCTCACTGGCTCTTGTGGAGAGAAAGGAGGGAAATGGGGCTACATACATATATAGTATATGGTATATATTGTACATATACAAATGTTATACATACACATATGCATATGTGTGTATATTACACTTACATATATAGATAATATATAGTTCACAGACCCAAGTTAAGAACTCTGGCCCTAGAGAGCTAGATTAGTGTAGACCTTCAGAGAGAAATGATTTGCCCAAGGTCACACAGGTAGTCTTGAAAAGAAGTTTCTTGACTCCAACACCTTACCTCACCTCATGCAAAGGTAAGAATGCCTTTTCTGAAATGGTTGGCTTGGAGGTAGCATGGAATTTGAACATTGGCCTAGAGCTGATGAATAGGAGGGGAAATCTAGAATGCATAAAAAATGTTGAGGGGGAGGAGAAAGAACAGATAGTTGAATTCAGCAAGCATTGACCACACGTCTATTATGTGTAAGGAATTGGGTTAGGCATTAGTGGAACAAAGACTAAAACAAAAATAAAACCCAATCCCTCTCCTAAGTTATGTTCTAATTGATGATTCATAAAATCAAGAGAAAGAGAAAAGAAAATGATTAGGTCAGCCAAAAATCTCCGTTGGGCCCATTAATGACAAATGGTACACAGGGGAAACTATATATCATAGTGAAAAAGGAGAAACAATATGGAAAAGTGGAATAACTGCTGAATTTAGAGGTGTAGGACCTGAGACTGAATTTCATCTCTGCTACTTAATACCTGTGTGACCTTGGGCAGGTCACTTAACTTCTCTGGGCCTCAGTTTCTTTATCTGTAAAATGAAGGGATTTAGACCTTCAATGACCTCTAAGATCTATGATATGCACAGTATAGGACTTAGAGTCAGCATAGCTGGCTCCAAATTGTGGCACTGTCACTAGTTACTAGTTGTGTAATTCTTGACAAATCACAAGCTTTCTGAGTCTCAGTCTTTTCATTTTGGAAAACAGGGGTAATAATCATACTTACACTAGCTACCTACAGAAATGTTGTACGGGGAGTGTTTTGAGAACCTTAAAGTGCTATAGAAATGTGTGCTATGAAATCTTACTTCCATAATGTCCAGACACTGCCAAAAATACCTGTCTAGGCCCCTGAAGTTATGTGAGTCTCTCTGCTGGCTACAGAGCCGTTTACGAGCTGTTAATTGGCACTATTGAGAAACACCCAACCACAAGCCACAGATTCGATGTAAAGTTTTTGTGGTAACCTGTTGGGAAGAAGTAGGGGATTAATTCTACTTCAGTCCAGGTTTACAGTAAAGATGGGATGGGCTGGATCTCTTTGGATCCCTGTTAGGAGTGATACCTCCTTTAACTCTCATGAGCCTGAAATCAACTCTTGAAATTCAGTTTTTCTTCTTCCTCACTCCCTCCCTCAGGTCTACGCCAAGCTTGACACTTCCTTTGCCATGAAGTCACACTCTTCCCTGCAGACATCCATAGTTTCCTGCCAACAGTACTAGATAATCTGGTTTTCCTCCCAGAAACTCTAATTCATCCCACTCTTTCTTCCAGCTCCTCAAGACACATCATGCTCTTACAGCAAGCCCCCAGCCCCATTTCCCTCCCTTGTCTCCAGAGGAGCCAGAGAGAAGTAACTATAACATTTGTTTTACTCTTTCTTTCTGGGAGAGCAAGATGGCAAAGTAGGAGGAGGAAGAGGTGTTTGGGGTGACTTGGGGTTATGTCTTAGAGCACCAAATTCATTATTAAAACTTTTTTTTTTTAAGATAGGGGGTGAATATAGAGTGCTAGACTTAAAATCAAGAAGGCATGGGTTCAAAACCTGTGACCCTGGACAAATCATCTAACCTTTTTAGGCTTCCATTTCCTCATCTATTAAAGGAGGGAGTTGGACTCAATGATTTCTAAGGTCTCTTCCAACTCTAAATGTATAGTACTGCGAATAAAGTTATCTTGTAAATGATTCCTCAGGAAGACATTTTCAGGCATGTTTGGGTCCTTTTATCCCCCTCCCCTCCCAACCCTATTCCCTCCTTTCCTTCCTTTCTCTTTTTTTTCTTTCTTTTTCTTTTTCTTTCTTTCTTTCTTTTTTTTTTTTTTGTAGGGCAATGGTGGTTAAGTGACTTGCTCAGGGTCACACAGCTACTAAGTGTCAAGTGTCTGAGGTCAGATTTGAACTCAGGTACTCCTCAATCCAGGGCCGGTGCTTTATCCACTGTGCCACCTAGCTACCCCCTCTCTTCTCTTTTTTTAAAAAATATTTTAGCTGAGTGCAGAAAACCATCTTATTAGCTACAATGTTTTCCTTCTAGGCAGGAATACTTTTACCTGCTCCTCATTTAATAGTCAGTCAGTAAGCCTTTATTAAGTACCTACTACTTGCCAGGCCCTGTGTTAAGCCCTAGTAATACAGAGAAAATGCAAAGAAACATTTCCAACTCTCAAGGAGTTCACAGATAGAGGATATTTAGGATAAATAGAAGATAATCAACAGATGGAAGACATTAGCTTTATGGAGGATCAGGAAAGACTTCTCAATGAAAGTGAGATTTTAATGGAAACATGTAGGAAGCCAGGGATAGAGATGTTAACATACAGTACAGCCCTAACCAAGGATAGAGACCTTAACATAAATACAGATCTTAACATACATCTGAGCCCATGCGTATACTTATCTTTGAGGCTCAAAGACTTGTGGGTGGGGGTTGGGGTGCAGGGGTGTGTGGGAGGAATCATACAGCTAGTCAATATCAGAGGTGGGATTTGAATCCAGGTATCTCCTGACTCAAAGTTAAATTCTCTTCCTATTATGCTATGCTGCAGCTCCATGAAACACTAAAGCAATTTCACTCACAGATAATAGTAGTCCCAGAAAAAGAGTTTTTGTTTCCTGGGCCAAGAATAAAAAATAGTACACATTTCTATTAAAAGGTTACTCACGATGGGGAGGTGGAGAATAGAATTGTTATCCCCATTTTATGGGGGAGAAAACTGAGGCTTAGAAAACTAGAGAGTTTCAGTTACTTGTCCACTTAGCTAAAAAGGACCATAGATTTGGAGCTAGAAGGCACCATAGAGGTCATCTACCCCAACCTTCTCATTTTATATATAAGGAAACTAAAGCTAAACTAGGCCAAGTGACTTGCCTGTGATCACACAGTCAGTTAAATATTATAGGTTAAGATTTGAACTCAGACCTCATCTCCAAGTCCAGCCTTCTATCTACTACATCATGATGAGTCAGATCCAGAGCTTAAATCCAGTCTGCTTAATATTAAGTCTGTGGTTCAGGGTTTGCTCACTGGCTATTGTTATCAGCTAAGGCAGTGGTATCAAACTCAAATAGAATCAGGGCAACTAAAACATATAAAAAGGATCAGTGCAGACCACATATTGACTTGGAGAACCATATGTTAACTTTATCCATATTCTATTATATTTTCATTTACTTAAATTTTTTTTCCCAATTACATTTTTTTTGGATGGGGCAATGAGGGTTAAGTGACTTGCCCAGGGTCACACAGCTAGTAAGTGTCAAGTGTCTGAGGTTGGATTTGAACTCAGGTCCTCCTGAATCCAGGGCCAGTGCTTTACCCATTTTGCCACCTAGCTGCTCCCCCCCCCCCAATTACATTTTAATGTGGTTAGGGTAGCACTTTCCTGAACTTGTAGGCCATGTGTCTGACACCTCTGAGTTAAGTCATTGTCATGGTCAATTAACATAATTCATTATTCCTCCTAGAACAGAGATTCTTAGCCTAGGGACCAGGACTCTAATGGAAAGATTTCTTGGGATCCTGAACTTGTGTGGGAAATGAAGTTCCATTTTTATTTCAATAAAATTGGTTTCTTTACAATCCTTTATATTTTATTTTATGCATTTTAAAATATTATTCTGAATAAGGAGCTATAGACTTCACCAGACTGGCAAAGGGGTTCAGGACACAAAATAGTTAAGAACCTCTCTCCTAGCCTAAATTTTAACAGTATCCCATTTGCATAGTGCTTTTAAGGTTTGCAAAGTTCTTTCCTCACAAAAACCTTCTTAGGTTGTATGAGGTAGTAGGAGGATTTTTTTTATCTTCTAGAGCTGGAGTTCTTAACCTTGTCTGTGTGGTAATGGACCCCTTTGACACTCTGGTGAGACCTGTGGCCCTCTTCAGAATAATGCTTTTGTTTTGGTTTATAATTTTATTTTTACTCCCAGTTTCAAATTCTTACCCTTCCTCCACCCCTCCACCAACAACTGAAAAGGTAAGAAATGCATACTCATTATACATATGAAGTCATGCAAAACATATTTATACATCAGCCATATTCTCCTCCAAAGCAAGAAAAATAAAGGGGGAAAATGCTTCAATCTACACTCTAAATTCATCCATTCTCTATTTGGAGATAGATAGCATTTTATATCATGAGTCCTTTGGAGCTGTGATGGATCATTGTATTGACTACAGTTATTAAGTCTTCCAAAGTTGATTATTTTTCATAATATTGCTGCTATTGTATAAATTGTTCTTCTGGTTCTGCTTACTTTACTTTGCATCAGTTCATATGTCTTCCCAGCTTTTTCTGAAACTATCCCTTTCATCATGTCTTATAGGACAATGGGATTCCATCACCTTCATGAAAAATAAATTGTTCAAAACAAAGGAGCCAAGATGGTAGAGTAAAGGCAGCAACCCAGCCAACTTCTCCCAATATTCGCCTCCAAACAACTTAAAAATAACAATCAAATCAAATTCTGGAGTGGCATAGCCATTGAAAGGTCAAGGTGAGACATTTTCCAGCCCAAGAAAAATAAGAGGTCAGCAGGAGAGGTCTGTGACACCAGGGTGGTAGCCAGTTTGGAGTATAAACATTGGCAACACTGACAATGATCCTTTGAAATGGTTACAGCAGCAGCAGCATCTTTGGGAGCTCTTAGACCAGAGATAGTAAGGACATTGGGCAACTGGGCAGAAAGAGATCACAGAAGAACCTGATCTGGGGGCGGCTAGGTGGCGCAGTGGATAAAGCACCGGCCCTGGATTCAGGAGTTCCTGAGTTCAAATCCGGCCTCAGACACTTGACACTAGCTGTGTGACCGTGGGCAAGTCACTTAACCCCCACTGCCCCGCAAAAAAAAAAAAAAAGAAGAACCTGATCTGATACCAGGTACCATTGCCTATATACAGTTGTGAATCTCAGTTTTGGGTCTCATATCCCTGGTGGAGAGGAATGCTTGAGGTCAGTCACAAGGGAGCAAGGGGTCCCATTCACAATTCTAGGGTCAAATCGAGTGCTAGCACATGTGGCTGCAAAAAAGCAGGTACCCTCCCTGGGTAAAGACCAGAGTTCAGACCTGGAGAACAGTTTCCACACCTCTCTGTGGATCACACCATCTTGGAGACTCTGAAAACTTGCAGACCTCCAGAAATAACTCTGAAAATAGTAGCACAAAAACACCTGAGGTTTGGGACAGTGCCTCCCCACCCCCAAGTGATCTGAGCCCAACTTTAACATAAACTTCAAAGTCAAGAAATGGGCTGGGAAACGAGCAAACAACAGAAAAAGAACTTTAGCACAAAAAGCTAGTACCATGTGTGGAAATTTATTTTGATTTGGGGACCCTACTTTTAGGCTGAGATTAGAAAGCCTTAGGCCTTCAGGGTCTCTTCCCCACCCCCTCTGCTTCAGCTGAGCCAGAAAGCCCCATGGGCTGTGCAAGATGCCAGGTCAGACAGCTGGGGGAAAAAAAAAGCCCCCAGCTCCCTCCAACCTGAGCGGAGTGATCCAAAAGATCCTGGCTAGCCTGTGCTGAGGCATGAACTGCTCAAGCACACCCCACGCTCCCCCCAACCAGCTGCAGCCCTGGATAGCAGATTAGCTTAGTCTGTGGGGGCACAGGAAGTCCCGAGATTTGAGTGGAGAGAAGAAAAGGTATATACAGACCTGGGGGTTAGACTCAGGGGATTTGGTTGGACAAGGACGAGCAGTTCTGACGGACAAGACGAGGTGGAGGAGAGGCCAAGCAGCGACTGATGAGATTAGAAAGGTTGGAGCACGGCAGCCTAGAGATGGGGCTACAAGGACACAGGAGAAGATGAGAAGGACTAGGAGCAGGGAAAAGAGAGGCCGAAGGGCAGACTGACGGAGCAGACAGACAGAAGGTCAGTGAGAGAGAAACACAGGGGTTCAGCAGTGGCAGTAAGGAGGAGAGGAAAGTTAGAAGCAGGGGGATTTACAAAGTGAAAGGGGTTCGAAGTTAGAATAAAGGACCTGAGTGCCCTAAGGCAAGCGGCAACTAAGGTCCTTATTGTATTAAAAAAGTTCAAAGTGCAGCAGGTGGGAAAGAGACCACAGGAAAGCAGTCAGGTTGTACATTTTATTTCCCTGTATTCTTAATTTTAAACAGTATCTCATAAATAAACTCTGCTTTGATTATTTGGTTAAGAGGCTTCTTAATATTTTGCTTATCAATGTGGGAGTAGAGCAGTGTGGTGGAACTTTATAAATGGCCCACATTAAATTAACAGCAGTCAGATAGCCAAATAGTCAACAGTCCCAGATTAGTCACCTCAGTCAGCTTTAGTCCCCCCCAAATTAGCCCAAGTCATGAAAAATATCCTACATTTGAATGGCGACCACAAAGGGACTTACGGCCCAACTATAATTTTTCTAAACATTTTTCATATAATTACAATTTTTCATAAATCCAATTATATAATTTCTCAAAATTAGATTAGCTGGTGAATAATTAACTTTTTTACACATGGCAGGGAAGACCAAGATGCAATCTCAGAAGAGATGACAATAAGAAAACATCTACAAGCAAAGTCTCAAAGAAAAAAATGCAGATTGGACACAAGGCCAGTGATATCTTAGATCCAACTGGTAAAATAAAAATTGAAAGAATCCACCAATTCTTGAAAGAGATCCCCAAATGAAAACTCATAGGAATATCATAGCCAAATTCCAGAGTCCCCAGGTCAAGAAAAAAGTATTGCAAGTAGCCAGAAAGAAACCATTAAAAAAACCCAAATCATGGAGCCAAAGTCAGGATCACATATAATTTAACATCTTCCACATTAAGGAAGTGGAAGGCTTGGAATATGAAATTCCAGAAGGCAAAGGAACTAGGATTAGTTCCTTTAGCTAGAATAACCTACCCAGCAAAACTGATCATAATCCATCAGGAGAAAAAAATGGATATTTAATGAAATAGAGGACTTTCAAGCATTCCTGATTAAGAGACTAGAGCTAAACAGAAAATTTGACATTCAAACACAAGACTCAAAAGAGAAGTATAAAAAGGCAAATATGAAAGAGAAATCATAAGGGACTTAATAAGATTAAACTATTTGTATTCTTATGTGAGAAGATGACATATGTAACTCCTGTGAATTTTACCATTATTAGGGCAGTTAGAAAAAGTCTATACAGATAGATGGTCCAAGTATTAGTAAATTATGTTGGGATAATCTCAAAAAATTATGAAGGTGTGAGAAAGAAGAATGCACTGGGAGAAGAAAGAGAAAGGAAAAATAGGAAAAATTAACTCACATAAAAGCTGCACAAGAAAGAACTTTTATAATGGATAGAAAAGTGAGGGAGGGAGGTGGCAGGCAATGCTTGAACCTCACTCTCACCAGAATTGGTTCAAAGAAGGTAGAATACAGAGCAGTGGATAATGTACTGGCCTTGGATTCAGGAGGACCTGAGTTCAAATCCAGCTTCAGACACTTGACATTAGCTGTGTGAGCCTGGACAAGTCACTTAACCTTCATTGCCCTAAAAAAAAGAGGGTAGAATACACACACACACACACACACACACACACACATCAGCAGTTGGGTATATAAAGAGAAGAATAAATAGAAGAAAATAGGATGGAGGGAAATACATAATTCATAATCATAACCATGAATGTGAATGGGATAAACTTACCTATAAAATGGAAGTGGAGAGCAGAATGGAATGTGAACCAGAATCCAACAATATATTGTTTGTAAGAAACATACTTGAAACAGAAAGACACACACAGAATTAAAATAAGGCATTGGAGCAAAATCTATTACCCTTTAGCTGAGGTGAAGAAGGCTGAGTAGCAACCTGGATCTCAAAAAGAGTAAAAGCAAAAATAGGCCTTCTTAAAAGAGATAATCAGGGAAACTGCAGTTTACTAAAAGGTACCATACACAGTGAAGTAATATCAAACAATTTTATAGCAAATTTCTCTGGTAAAGGCCTAATTTCTCAAAAATAGAGGGAATTAAGTCAAATTTACAAAATAAGATCTATTTCACAATTGGTAGTCAAAGGATATGAACAGGTAGTTTTAAAACAATCAAAGCTATCAGTAAGCACATTAAAAAAATGCTCTAAATTGCCATTGGTTAGAGAAGTACAAATCAAAACATTTCTGAGGTGCCATTTTACATCTATCAGATTGGCTAACATGAAAGAAAAGGAAAATGGCAAATGCTGGAGGAGAAGTGGAAAAATGGGGACACTAATGTACTGTTTGTGGAGTTATGAATTGGTCCAACCAATCTGGAGAACAATGAGGAACTATGACCCCTAGCCTCCAGAAAGGAAGAGGACCTATTTATTCAAAAATATGCATAGTGGCTCTTTTTGTGGTGGCAAAGAATTGGAAATTGAGGGGATGCCAAACAACTGGAAAATGACTAAAAAAGTTGTGATATATGGTTGTGATAAAATACTATTGTGCTATAAGAAATGAACAGGAGGATGGTTTCTGAAAAAAAAAATCTAAGAAGACATTTGAATTGATGCACCATGGCAGAACCAGAAGATAATTGTACACAGTAACAGCAATACTGTGATCAACTGTGAAAGAATTACCTACTGTGATCAATACAATGAGTCAAGACAATTCTAAAGGACTCAAGATGAAAAAATGTTATCCACTTCCAAAGAGAGAACTGATGAACTCTGAATGCAAATTGAAGTATAAATTTTTCACTTTAAATTTTTTTCTTGCTTTTTTACATAGCTAATATGTAAACATGTTTTGCATGATTTCACATATATAACTGATATCATATTGCTTATCTTCTCAATGGGTTGGGGAGGGGCCATAGAGAAGAAAAGAATTTAAACCTCAAAATTTTAAAAAAGAATGTTAAAAATAAATGAAAGAAATTGTTCAGTCATCCAGCAATTGATGGGCATTCCCTCACTTTCCAATTCTTTGCCACCACAAAAAGAACTGCTACAAATATTTTTGTCAGAATCATATTTTTAAATACATAAAATAAAATCCATTTGATTACAATGGATTTACAAATCCATTGGTTTCCAATTATATTGAATAGTCTATCATACACAGGAAGACTGTGATTATGTGCAATCTAGTTTGGGGTCTAATAACTACAGTAATTTTGAAGTGGTGATGGGTATAAATGTTATTTTGAGACATTTGCAATGACTGTAATATGATATGAAAATATCTGTGTTTTCTGTTGGTGACAAAGTCACAGGAATTGCTGATGTTACTGTGGTTTGCTGCCTACATTCATAATTGGAGGAAATGCTAAATTTCATTTAGAGATTAGTGAAAATACAGATATGTACTTTTCCCCATCCAACTTCAGAGATGCGCTGAAATCTATCCAAGAATCCTTTAAACATCAGAATCCCTCTTCTAGGGGTATCGACTTAATGAACTTTCATGGTGGTGGTAAGGGTGTGGGGCCTGATGCTCTGCCCATTAGCACTGCTGGACCTGGTCCAGCTTCACTGAGGATGAAGGACTAAGTTTCAGAGATTGTAGAGGATTGCAGATGATTGGGTTGGCTTGGATTGTTGTGGGATAAGTCAGTCCTCTTCATGCTAGGCCCATAAAAGGGAAGCCTCATTATAGACTCAACCTCTTTTTTTTGGTGTGTGGGGGGGTTCCTTTTTCAGAGAGAACAAGATTATAAATTTAGAGCAGAACAAGCATTTATGAGACTTTAAGTAAAAGCCCCTTCATATGAGGAAACCGAGGCATAGAGTGACTTACCAGGATCACACAGCTAGCAAACAGCTGAAGTCAGATTTGAACCTAGATTTTTTTCTTTGACTCCAAGTCCAAGTGTCTATCCACCAGACAATAGCAGAGCTAAGAGTGGACCTGGGTTCTGTGGTACTAGGATGGGGAGGGAAGCACGTACATATTCACAGCCTTCCCTAGCCTGATTGCTGGTGCCATAATGAGGAGTTTGTTTCTCCCACAACTCCAAATCTACAGGCTGCTCAGAGAGAATTCACGCCATTAGAGAAGTACTATAAAGTTCGAGGTCTATCTGGATCTTTTGGAAGAAAAGTGGGACCCACTGGATGGGATGTCAGGAGGTTACTTTTCAGTAATCCTAAATTAATCTCCTTTCCAAAGGGTGTTGAAACCAAAGGATAGTGCTAGCTGTCAAGTGAACTGGATAGGGCCCTAGAGAAAGGTAAGACACCAGAGAGGGAGCAGAATTGTATTGATTGGTTTTGAGCTACTCATATATTAATATTTTTCTGTATTTTTATACAGTAAAATAAAAGCTTTCCCACACTTTGCACCCACAATATGCATTGTTACTTTTGTTATTTGTATAAGACCTTTACTCACATCTTTACAGACCTAGACCCAAGCTATATTTCAGTTATTTTAAGAGCGTTCTCAGAAGCGGATGGAGGAAAAACAACATGAAGAGTTGTGATTTATGGGGATACTCCTAGAACTGGATCTGGTTGAGGTTAGCCCAGAGCATGGGACACAGGTCTGTGATTATGCTATTTTTATACATGAGAAAACTGAGGCCCAGGAAAATTAGATGATTTTCCCAGGGTTACCCAGCTAGTGAATATCAGAGCTGGAATTTGAATCCAACCTTCTTATAAATGAAAATTTCCTAACAATTAGAATAATTCAGAAAAGATGACCCTATTATTATTTATAATCCAGAAAGGATTTATTATTCTAGAAAGGAATAGCACCCTGGTGAAGTTGTGTGCTTTCCCCCTTTCCTAGACATCTTGCAACCAAAGGAGGGATGACCACTTATTGAGATCATTGTGGAGGAGAATCTTTTTCAGTCCTGAGATGAACTTGAGAGACAATGAAATCCCTTTTAATTGTGAAATTCTGCGGTTTTAACACTTCAGGTCCAGTGATCTGTCCCATTAGGTTACATCCCATTGATCCTGGGGAAGAGAATGGGAACTAAATGTGGGGCACCAGGCATTAAATGGGTTGAAAGAAAGGAACAAAGGAAGCATGAGCTATTTACTAAGAGTCCTTGGAATGAATGGAACAGACTCATTGGGTTTCAAGGGAATAAGAAATTATAATTTACATCTATCATATATTGTATTCTTCAAGTAGCAGGCAGGTTTAGGCTTGCCCCTAAAAGAGGTGGGTAAGGTCTTCCTCTGTCTGCCTCTTTTATAAGGTTTGAATTTCCTAGTAAAGGTGATAATTCTCCTTACTCCAGAGTCCCCTTGCTGCACTGGTGAGATCTGTCTTTGGCTACTGACTCCCCTTTACAATCTTGGTTCACTCACCTGAGCTAGATCCCTGTGAGATTAGATTGAAAAAGGGGAAGCCAGACAGGAAAACAGAGAGAAAAGAGATTGGTTGAGTGAAGAGTGTACTTGTTTTCTTTGAGAGAGGCCTGAACATCCACTCTAAGACTCCTCTAGGGATCATGTGTATCAAGGAACCCGTGACAGGTGGGGACATATACCAACAAGGAGTCAGAGACATAGAAGTCATGAGAACACTGCTGAAGGGAAATTGGAGGCTCTGATTTATGGGTAGCTAAGCATACCCTGGGACCCAAAATAGCTCCCAGAAGGGTCAAGTATCCTTTTCCTATGATGCCATTAGTGTGAGATATAAGCACAGAGAAGAACAGAGCTACCAGGTTGCCAACCACGGGAAGGTGTGCTTTGATTGCTCTCACTGCAAATGGCTTAGGGCACTCAGCAGGGGACAGAGAAATATTCTGAGGCTGAGCTTTTGACATAAGGTAGTGGCTGCTGAGAGTGTCAAGTAGTTTCTGGAGCCAGCTAGGAGCTGCAGGAAGCTGAGATGACTGGGACAGTGCTAGGAGACAGAACAGCTCTGGTAATTAGGAGATGGGAGTGGCTGCTGGGACCTGGGACAGCTGGTAAGGAGCAAAGCAATACACAATCCAGAGAGAAGAAAGAAGAGCTGATTCAGGATTGGCCCTAGGATACTTCAAACCAGCAAGTACGGTAGCATGGTCTAATAACATTATCTTTTCCCAGAGATGAGTGTTCTTCGTCCCCTCTAGCCCCCCTCCCCTTTTTAGGTTCACTATACTTGGATTGTAGGGTTTTGTCTACCTGGTGGAGAGGAGTTTTGTCAGGCTGTGACAAATATGCTTTTTCCTTACTAAATGGGCTCAGATGCAAGTTTCTTATGGTCCTTTCAATGCCTTTAAATAAACCTGTTCAACATTTAAATGTTTTTAGTAGCCTGGAGTACGTGCAGGGGATTGAGGGTCCCATAGCGTTAGAAACAAGATAAATTTGAATGTTCCCAGAGTTAATTTGGGGAAAAAGAAGGAGGCAAATGATTGTTATCAGAGAGACACTCCCAATATTAGACTTGGTTCATGTGAGCCCAGAACTGAAGTTCTGAGTTATAGTAGACTGTAAGCTCCTCTAGGGCAGGAACCATTTTAATTTTTGTCTTTTATCCCCGCACCTCTCACTGTGCTTGGCCCACCAGGAGTTCTTGATAAATGCTTGTTAAATTAAATTGAACTGAGCCACAGGTTACATATGTATCATATGCAATTTCTAATTTGCTTGAGGCACATAATCCCTGGAGTTTATTTTTAACTGACAGTCTCATTTTCCTCTTTAAACACACTTCAAAACCCCACCTTTCCATCTGGTTTAAAAGGAAAGCTTAGAGTTGGCTTATTTGCTTCTTGCTTCTTGCTCCCTGACTCAGCTGCTTTGAGTGATGCAAATGGCAAGGAACCTAGGAAAGAAGGAAGCATACAGAGTAGTCTGGAGGTGAATCCAGAGAGTCTTTTCCTCCCTTACGCTGACTGCTGTTAATTATTTAATCCCTTATCAACTGTGAAATCCTTCAGTGACTATCTGGAGAAAGGGTTTCTGCTACAGGGTGGTGTTATTCCCATGGTATATGCTCAAAGGAGAGTTTGTATACAGATCCTTGGTTACAGAAAAGAGCCCCATGGTCTGATGGTCTCTGGAGACCCTTCTCAGCTCCAAGATGTTAAATTGATCTGAAGATTATGTTTTTAGAGCTGTATGGGACCAGAGAGGCTAGAGTCCAGTTCCTTCTATCCAGAGTTTAGGACTTGCCTAAGGTCATACAAATAAACGATGACATCTAGGACTTGAACCCAAGTACTCTCAGGCTTAATTTGTGCTCTCTCCTCTCTACCACACTGCCTCCCTTTTGCTTTCCAAATCAATTTAAACTTATTTAGGGTGAGAATGGTATTCACTAGCCTAGGTAAGTTCATTTCACAAGCATTAAAAGGTGCAGAATACTTGCACCCAATGTCTGTCATGTTGGAGGTGCTTAACCGATGTTTGGAATTGAGTCAAAGTGCTACCAATGAGTGCCTACATTCAACATTCATCTTTTCCCAAAGATCAGTGCTAATTGTCCTTTTTCTCAAAGGCTCACTATACTTGGATCACAGAGTCTTAGCTTATTGAAGAAATGTTATCTTCTAGTCTGAAGCTTCCTAAACTGTGGGTTGCAACCCCATACGGGGTGGTGTAACTGAATGTGGGAGTCATGGAAAATTTGGCAAGAGTAAAAGGTTCTGGGGGCAACTAGGTGGTGCAGTGGATGAAGCACTGACTCTGGATTCAGGAGGACCTGAGTTCAAATGTGGCCTCAGACACTTGACACTTCATAGCTGTGTAACCCTGGGCAAGTCACTTAATCCTCATTGCCCCGCAAAAAAAAAAAAAGGTTATGTATACCTATTTTATATACCTATATACCTGGGGTTGTGTAAAAATTTCTCTGGTGAAAAGGGGATGTGAGTGGAAATAATTTAAGAAGCTCTGCTCTAGTCCATCTTACTTCCTAGTGAAGCAATAACCTATTACAGTATCTTCAACAGATGGTCATCTAGTGTTAGGAACCTGCCTACTTAGGTATCCTTGCTAATACTCTAATTATTAACTAATCACAGACTAACATCTCATTACCTTCTAGCTCTTTAGAATAGTGGGGAGGGGAGGGATAATAATGCTTTCCTAAATTTCCATTGGAATATATTCCATTCTATTTTTTCTATTAACAAAAATCTATTTTCTCTCCTCCTCCCCCCTTCCATCTCCATTTGAAGAAAAAAAAGAACAATAGATTTTTTAAAAAAGGTGATAGTAATAGAGTAATAGGGGGATTTCCGTCATTGATAGTGTTTTATCTCCTTGATTCAAAATCTACCTGTTTTTTATTTATTTTTATTTAAAAAATTTTTTCTACCTGTTTTTTAAAAATAGGCAATACCAGGGACAGCTAGGTGGCACAGTGGATAGAGCACCGGCCCTGGATTCAGGAGGACCTGAGTTCAAATCCAGTCTCAGACACTTAACACTTACTAGTTGTGTGAGCCTGGGCAAGTCACTTAACTCCAATTGCCTCACCCCCCCCCAAAAAAAATAGGCAATACCCCCAGTGACCCACAGATCTGTCCTAGAGCTTGGAATGTAACAGATACTATCTTCTCTTACGGGGTGTTGAGAAACAGGTCAGAGAGACTGTAATGAGAAAAAAATGTACTTACACATGACTCGAACAGACTGTAACATCACATCAGTGTCTAAGAGAAAACTACCTAACCAGGCATCCAGATGCATTTTAGAGCAATTGTTAGGCAATCCCTCCTCATGTTGGGTCAAAATTGTCCTCTCTGTAACTTCTTCCCATTGATTCTAGTTCTTTTATTTGAAGCAATGCATAATGTCTATCTTATCTTCCATAAAACAGTTCTCCAAATATTTGAGGACAGTTATTAAATACTCCCTCCCCCTTTTCCCAATTTTCTCTCCACTGGGCTGAAAATAGAGACATTTTCTGATGTGTTATTGTTCTCCTTAAAGCATGATGCCCAGAAGCATCAAATGGACAGACACTATACTCCTGACGTGGTCTGATACTAAGCTTAACCAGTCTTGCCTTGCCTTTGACAAAGTAATAAAGGTAGCTGAGGGCTAGTCAATATCCCACTGTTTTCTTTCAGAAAAATAGCAATGGCCTAAGATGCAGTCTTCATGTGGGAATTTGGAGGTCTTCTACCAAACCTAGGAGGCACTGAAACTGCTCAAGAATGAAATACAGTTAACAACTGACCCCATATCAGCTCCAGTCTCTCATTTCAGCAAGACTGAGGCATTGATGAAGTTTACTACTTGGCTCCCAGATTGACGCAGTTCTCCAACTCCCTTCTCCCTCACCCCCTTCCTTTTTTGGCAGATTCAAGTCAAAGTTAATGGCCCAAAGCCCAAAGAGGCAAAACTTTAGACAGACCTAGAGGGAGACTCAAAACAAAAGCATTTCCTTTTGGTTGTTTATAATTTATTCTTTTGGTTTTATCTTATTAAATTCAAGAGGCTTATGTAAGAGTTTGCCTATTGTTTTGTATACTGATTTGAGCCTTTTGTGGATGTTATTAAGTTTATAATAAAAAAATTAAGTCTATGTAATGGAAACATAGATTTTCTTTTCTAGTTCAAGTCTTATGCCTGAGTAAAGTGTAAGGACTCGAGCTGGAAGAAACTTTATAGATCATGTAATCTTCTCATTTTACAGGGGAGGAAACTAAAGTCCAGAGAAAGGATATGACTTGTCTAAGGTCACAAAACAATAATAATAACTGCATGTATCCAGCATTGTAAAGTTTACAAATTACTTTGCACCCATTGTCTCATTTAAACCATAGCACAGCCCTTTGAGGTGGGTGATGCAAATACTATTATCTCCATTTTTTACAAATTAGGAAACACAGCCTGAAAGAGGGTAAATGACTTTGGCCATGGTCACAGAGGCAGCAAGTAACAGAGCTGTAATTCAAACACAAGTTTTTTAACTCCAAGGTCATTGCTCATTCCAGGAGGCCGTGCTGCCAGCCCTGATTCAGGTGACTAGGAATGTCTCCAAATCACTCACCAGGACAGACTCAAGGAAAGTTTAGTCAATCCAGGATTATGCTAGCATAATGACAAGGCCTGCAGACACTAGCCAAGAAAAACAGGTCTCCCTATACTCAAGGTGCCAGCTGGTTCCTGTCCTTGTGGGTATGAGAATCTCTGAAATTCACTGTAGAGTGTCAGTGTTATTTGAATGTAGCACCCCTCTTATAGCACCCTATCTATCCTTTTCTGCCCAGCTGATCAGCGTTCATGTTTTGATTGCAGAAAGGAAGTTTGTCGCAGGAGGAAGAATAAAGGTCCATGGGTGGGAGAGATGCTGGGGACAGCATGTGGGCAGCAGGTCTATTTCCTGGGGATGGCCATTGGGTCTACTTACCCTCACCTATAATGAACTGTGGTGAAAATTGGTTGGAGATCCCTGAGAGAAACAGGACAGCCCAGGCCAGGAAAATCAACCAACCTTCAGCAGTTCCAATTGGCAGAGGATACCCAGTTCCCTGGCTCTGGATACAAGAGTCCCCTAGTCCAGAGTTCTTCCATTTTTACCTGATGACCAGTCTTCCTAGATGTATAAGTTGCATATTAGTTAGGAACTCTGCTATCTTATCTATATTCCTTTGCCCATTTGAAGAAGGAGGGACAGTGGGGCAAAGCAAGCTGAACTATGAATTTCCTACAACTCCTGGTCTAAAAGAAGCTTATTTACTCTATGAGGGCTGCCAGGGTGTTAAAGAAGCTGAAGGAACACAGTCAAATAGTCAATATTGTATTTCCCATTTCTTTGATTGCTATTATGCATTGGTTTTTTTGCTTTTATTGACATTTTGCTAAGAGTTAATGCTTATACAGTATCCAGGCTTATTCTGCCATTTATTCATTCAATCAATCATTCATTCAACAATCACTTATTCAGCTCTTACTCAGCCCAAAGTATGGGCTCCTGCATCTGCGGTCCCTTAGATGGGGGTGGGGGGAGGGGTTTGTCAGTGCTGTCTCACAGAGAGAGGTGGAGCTGAAAGGTAGAAGGTTGTCTAGCCTCTGAGAACCACAGGAAGGTCTATATTTCCTCCAACAGGATAGATATGTATAACCCCCAAGGTGAAAGTGTGGGAGTTTCCAGAGCCTGATTGTTTCTGTTGAACAAGACATAGATAGTAGTTATTAATGCTACCGGGTCATTAAACAAAGAACATTACAAATTGTCAGCCCCTTGTAAAATTCTCTTCCTCTCCTGTCGCTCTGTGTCACAAAAGCACTTGTTATTTAGGGGAGCTTATTTCTCCTATTGGGCTTTGAAGTTTCCATGACTTATTTATCCCCCATGCCCACCACCTCTCTCCTCCACACTCATTTTGACAACAACTTCTACCCTGGGCTTTGATACTCACCCCCTCCCACTGTTTGTTCCTGTTCCCCTGCCTAAGTGAAATTGAAGTGGATGTGGTCAGAGCCATAGGATGCTTTAGCCCCCTATCTGGCGATCCTGAAGATCTTTGGCTCAATAATAGGAGAAAGAGGGCCTGGCTGAGTAGGTGGGAGCAGCCACTGGCGGGTATGACTGAGGCTCTGAGCCAGCAAAAGGGAGCAGCTGCCCAAAAATGTTGGGAACCAGCAGGCTAGAATGCAGTGTCAGAGAACTGAAAAAACCAACACAACTAAGTTGTGACTAGAGATCAGAGCCTGGGAAAAGATCCTGGAGTCAAGTTGCAGCCCTTGCTTAGGGGATTGAATTTTCTATCCCAGCAATGGGCCATGCCATTCAGACCAAGAGAGGATGAGGGAGCTGTTAGAGGAGATAAACTGTCCACATGCCAATATTTGTATCTTCTACTTGAACCCAACAAATACTTTACAGAAGTCAGAGCAGCCTAATGAATACAAAGTATGCTGAGAAACTGCTATGTTTTAGCTGATTTGGAGACTCCATCTTGGGCAGCAGAGAGAAAATTAATCCACTCCTTGCAGGTGGTGTAAACCTGCCAGGAATAGACCACCTGTGGTAGAATATAGACAGCCCCCATCCCTCACTCATGGTGGCCTGGCTTGGTCAATGCTAAATGGAAACTGCTTTCTTCCAGCACCATAGCACATTAACTAGAAAGAAAACAGGCAAAGGGGAAGAATGTGACATAGGTGAAGAACAGGCATTTGGGGGACAAAGAGGTAGGTTAGTGAATCACCACTGAAGATTCTTTTATCCTTTCATGAATATTCTGGTGGTTCTACTTTGCCCCCAAAGAACTTATTCAATCATACCATGAATAGGCCATGGCTCCAACCCCCAAAGGATGCTGAGAAATAGAGATATTGTAGCGATTCTTCTTCAACAGCTCCAGTTGTTCTGCTGCAGTGGCTGCAGGCTAGATCGAAAAGCAGACACTATAAGCCCAATAGCTTTACCTTCCTAGAGATGCCACATTGATGCCTTATTCCCAGACTCTTCCAGGCAACAAAAATGGTTATCAAACCTCAATGCTCCAGCAACCAGATTTCCCAGCTATCACATGCTCTTTGTTAACAAGGAATAGGCCACCCTTTTGGAAACTCTGCTATCCTATAATCATAGGTAACATAAAATACTTTAAGGTTCATGATTATTTCCCCATTGCTGTGGGAAAGCTGAATTATGGAAGCATATAGTAAAAGATAATAGTTAGCATATATATGGCACCTCCTGTGTGCCAGCCACTGTGCTAGGTGCTATTCAAATATTATCTTATTTGATTCTCAAAACAATACTAGATGTAATGCTATTATTATCCTCATTTTGCAGTTGAGGAAACTGAGGCAGACAGAAGTTAAGTGACTTGCTTAAGGTCACACAATTTGTAAGTGTTTGAAGTAAAATTTGAACTCAGATCTTCCTAACCCCAGGCTCAATGCCCTATTTACTTCACCAGCTAGATAACCTTTTAGGGGAAACTACTAGCATCTTGAGGGAGGAGGAAGGCTCACAATTCCCTGTTCTCCCTCTATATCACTTCCTTACCTTCAGCTACCATCTCTAAAGAATGAAAACTGAAGATCATCTAAAGGGCAAAATAGAAGGATGTGGTAAACATGAACAAGCAGGAACACATTACAAGTAAGGAATTATGAAGGAGAAATCAATCAATTAAGCATTTATTAAGTTCCTACTATGTGCTTGATACAATGCTAGGATGCTAGGTGAAGAGGATACAAAGACAAAAGCAAAACAATCTCTGCCATCAGGGAACTTTTAAAAAATACTTTCATAGAGGAGTCTATCTGTATATGTGTGTGTATGTATATATATATATATATATATATATATATATATATATATATATGTGTGTGTGTGTGTGTATGTGTGTGTATGTATATACATACATACATATACACACATACATATATATGCATATATGTAAAACAACAAAGCAGATACAAGGTAACCTTTGAGGGGAAGGTACTAGTATCTTCGGAGAAGATAGGAAAACCCCCCAATTTCTTGTTTTCCCCCTGAATCACACCCTTGTTCATGGTTTTCTCCTCATGCTTGAAATAAACCTTGAAGGCAATTGAGGATTCTAAGAGATGGAGGTAAAAAACGAAGCAAAGAATATCACCAGAGAAATGTTTTTGCAGAAAGACAAAAACAAAAAAATGGGTTGGTCATATGGCCAGAGTTAAGAATGACCAATTGATAGGCAGACTGTGTCATGAAAAAGAGAGGAAGCCCCCAGTACATTGGAGAGACTCCTTGTGGCAAAATTCTGGGAGGACATCAATATGAATTGTACATGGGTAGGTATAGACCAGTTAGAATCTGAATCATTGGAGGGAACATTCCCATTGAGAAGATCTCAGATCTATCTGAGCATTTAAGGTTCATTGATTCCTTTATGTACTTTTTTTCATTTGATCCTTCCAACCACCCTGTGAAATAGATGCTATTATCATCATTCTCTTTTAACAGATGACAGAGACTCAGAGAATTGCCTACTAGGACTGCTAGGTGATATAGTGGACTGGATTTGGAGTCTAGACCTGTGTTCAAATCCTACCTTAGAGATTTATTATTTGTGTGATCCTGGGAAAATTACAACCTCTTTCATTCTCAGCTTTCTTTTCTGTAAAATGGTTATAATGATAGCATGTTGTGAAGCTCAAATGAGATAATATATGTAAAGCATTTTGTCAAAACATAAAGTACTCTATAAATGAAACTATTATTTTTGAAAATTTGTTATTATTACCTAGTTTTACAGACTAAGTATCTGAAGCAACTACAAATACAGCAACTTATCCACTATGTCATGGTGGTTACCAAGCTTAATGGTCATTGTTTATTGTTTAGTCACCAACCCAGTAGGGTATAAATGAGCATCATAGAAAAGAAAGAAGTTATTGGGTAAGGCCAATCCCAAATAGGTTGGTGGGTGTAGAACTTGGCAGCTTAGACTCAAATGAATGAACTAACAGCTATTCCTCCTTCTGCACCTAACACACACATTTCTTCTGTAGTTATATTGGCTTCACAATGTGTTTGAGATTACAAGGCCAGCCATGGCCCACATCGAGAAGCCCTCATCCATCCATGTTCAAGGTCTATGGGGAAAAAATGTCACTTTTTCTCAGAGGATGAGGAAAGAGAGCCACAACAAGATAAAATAATGTCTATTTGGCAGTCTGTATATGTACATTGATTTCATCATGGAAGTGAGAAGAGCCATAGTGACAGGGCATCTTGAGTTAGGAAACTGAAAAATTTACCAATCATTCTTGCAAGCTCACTGTTCTGGAAAACTGAATGGTCCTTAGTGGCCCAGAATAGTTAATGCAGCTTCCAAATGTTTTAGCAAAGAAAGAGTCAAATCATCAACATTTGCCATCTCAAGTTTCAAAGCTTCCAGGATCAGATTGGAATCCTTGCAGGGAAGCTTGGATGACCACAGGAGCACTATGGTCAATGGTACAAAAGGCAACCCCATCTCCTTCCCAAATATTTCTGAGAGGAATTGACTGTTGTAAAGTTCCCAGTAGGAGGACCTAGTTTCTAATCCCAGCTTTGTGATTTAATAGTTGTGTAACCTTGGATAATTCACTTCTTCTCTGTGAGTTTCAGTTTCTTAAGCTAGATCTTTACACTTTTAAAATAATATTTTGATAAATTGTATTTCAAAATGATTGGTTGCTTCTTAACCCCATGCATTTTATTTTATGCATTTAAAAACATTATTTTGAGAAGGGCCATATAATCTTCAACAGAAGCCTTAAATAATGTTAAGAACCCTTGAGTTAGAGTGTGGTAAGAACAAAGAAGGGATCCAGACGAAGTACTCTAGGAAAACTACAGAAAACAAAGATCAGTTTCAGTGGGAGAGAATCAGGGGAGGCAGTAAGTGTAAGCACTAGGTCTCAAGGGAAAAGAATGTCAATAGGTAGAGATAAAGAGGAAGTGGATTCTAGGGATAGAGTACAACTTGCAAGAATGCACTGAGATGGCCTATTAAGGTGAGGTTGAGTTTGGCTAAAGCATAGAGTCTATGAAGAAGCATAGTGAGGAAAAAAGATTGGAGAGGCTGAATTCAATGTGTGGAAGGGCCTTAAATACTGGTCTGAATTTAAATTTTACTGTATGAACCGTTGGGAGCTACTAAAATTTTTCGAGCCAAAGTGTAATAGAGTAGGATGACATGGACATTTGTACGTGTTTTTAAAAAACTTAATTTATCAGCTGTGTGAAGGATGGATTAGAAAGGGGAGAGACTGGACACACAAAGAATGGTTAGTAGATTATTACAATGGTCTTAGAGAGAGGGGATGAAGGACTGAATTAGATATGATAGTGGCCTGTTGAGTGGACACAAGGTGTAAATGGTGTTAAGGACATAGAACCAATGGGACTTGGCAACTGATATAGATGAGAGTAGAGGGATGAATGAAAGGGAAGAGTCAAAGATAGCTTCTCTGCCTCTCCAGTATTCTAGGGGAGATCTTAAAGACTTGGTAAAAGAGCAAAAAATAATATACTTACAGCTAGAAAGAAACTTAAAGGCCATTTTCTCTGACACCCTCATTTTACAGAAAGGTAAACTGAGGCTCAGAGAAGTGAATTTCCTAAAGTTATACTAATAGTATATAAGTGTTTTGAAGTTTGTTTACATGTTACCTCATTTAAACCTCAAAAACACTTTTCAAGGAAGAAAAAGGAAACTGAGTCTCATATTAAGTAACTTCCTTAGTGTCACTCAGGTAGTCGGTGTTGGAGGTAGAATTTGAACCTGTGACTCCAAGAACAGAGCACTCATCTACTATGCCATGCTGTATGTAAATCTCCCCTACTTCTCTAACCATATGATGTAGTTAGAACCTCTATATTTGTGCCTCTTAATATGTTGTTATTTCTACTTTATCATGATAAAAGTCTCAGAAATGTACTGTCTTGACTTCCACTGGGTGACCTTGGGTGCATCCTCTCTCTTTTACCAGCCTCTTTTCCCTCATCTGTATAATGAGGGGGTTGGACTGACTCTCTAAGGTCCCTGTCTGCTCTAAGTCTGATGACTATGTATCTGACTCTTTCAGTTCTTGCTTTGACCCACCCAAGCATCTTGTTTGTTCAGCTAACTCAGCATGCTTAAGATCATTCCAACAACGTAGTATTATCATGTGGTTTTGGTTGTAAAAGTCACTATGTAAAAATAGCATCTTCTTCCTCAGCATGTCTGCTCCCTGTGTGCCTTTGATGAAAATCAGACTTTAGCACAGACCGAGCCAATATAGCTATCGAGGAGGAGGAAACAAGACTCTCGTCTGCTTCAAGCTTCGTCAGCCAAATTCACTAACGATGATACTGACAGTATGAAGGACAATGCTGTGAAAGGGACCAGCAATATGGAATAATTCAGCTCTGATCCACCACATGTCAACAGTGGTTTCCTTGAGCAAGCCCTATTGAGAATTCAGCCAACTGCGGGTCACAGCGGCTCTGAAACAAAGCTTAACAGCCGGAGAACCAAACTGGGGGAAAGAAAAAAAAATAATCAGAAACACTCACAAAGTCTTCTACCCATTTAAAAACAAACAAAAAGAGATTAACACATGTAAACTGAGCCATCTGGCAACATAGTAGGTTGCTTCTTTGTCACGGATGGGGTTTCATTCATTCTAACTCTGCCTGAATTCTATTAGCATGTCCTATGATTGGAAGTGGGGAAGATATAGATACAGATGATGGCAGAGTAGAGAGTGTACTATAGTTGGCGCCGTGGGTTCAAATCCTGATAGCTGGGTTACACTGAGGAAGCCACTTAATCTGAGATTCAGTTTTCTCTTCCTTCCTTGAAGGGTGGTGGTGAGAATCAAATGACAATATATGTAAATAAGTTTTAAAATACAGTCAGTTATATGTTTTATTGATATAAAAGGAAAACAGGACATTGAAAGTGTGGAAGGTACTTTAAAAGAAAAGCTTTTAAGCATTATATAATTTCCCTAGAGGGAAGAAACTTTTCAGGTTTTTTTCTTAATTTTTTTTTGGCCCAGATCAGTTATTTTGTCTATGGGGAGAGCTCCTAATGTGGAGATTCCTTATTCTAACATAAAATCTGCAATTTATAGTTTTAGAGAATTACCTGGAGCACTGAGAAGCTGTTACTTGCCCATGATCACATATAATGATTAGTATATGTCAGAGGAAAGAAATTAATCTAGGTGGTGGTGTTGTTCAGTTGTTTGTCATGTCTGACTCTTCGTTACCTGATTTGGTGTTTTCTTGGCAAAGACAGTGTTGTAGTTTGCCATTTCCTTCTCCAGCTCATTTTACAGATAAGGAAACTGAGGCAAATAGGGCTAAATGACTTGCCCAGGGTCACACAGCTAATAAGTGTCTGGGGCTGGATTTGAACTCAGGTCTTCTTGAATCCAGGCCCATTCTATTCATTTTGCCACCTTCCTGACTTCAGATTCTTCCTGACTGTAAAGACATTTGTCTGTCCACCCTGCCATGATATTTCTATTTTGGGATTTAAAATCACAGATTGATTATTGGGTCATCTAGTCAACACCACTCATGCTGGAGATTAAGGCTCAGGTAGCTTAAGTGACTTGTTCCTGGTCATACAAGGCAGAGTTGGGATTTGAACCTAGAGCCTCTGGGTCCAAACCTAGCACTCTTTCCACCACCCCGTGGTACTCATGTCAGCCTCAGAATGAACTTCCAGAATCTTATTTATATTTATTGTAGTCAAGCCCAATTAAACAGTTCGTTGGGTTTGTTCAAAGGAATTCTCTTTGGAAAAAGGCAAACAGTTGGTCTAAAGGAAAAAAAAAATTTTTCGAGAAAAGTTTTACTCATCCTTGATGATAAAATAAAAAGAATGCATCTCCTACATATGTGTGGCTTGGAGAAGATGCAGAAGGTAGCAACAATAACCACAAGAAGAATTTCTTAAGTGCTTACCATGTGCCAGACACTGTGCTAAACTATGAGAATACAAATATGAACAGGTAGAAAGTCCCTGCCTCCAAGGAGCATAAGTCCTGATGAGGAAAGACAACATAAAAAGAAGTGTGTGTGTGTGTGTGTGTGTGTGTGTGTGTATAGGGGGTAGGGGGGAGGAGGGAGACACAAAGGCAATTAATTGGCAAAGGGAACTATGTAAAATGTAGCCTGTAGAAGAATGTGTCATGGCTGGCCTCGGTGCCCTTATTAAATGGAGGTTCTAGGAGGAGCCATCCAATTAAAGGGAAAGGCTGCAGGGGTAAAGGGTAAATCCCACTCTGGGTTTGAGAGTGTTTAAGAATGGTAGAGGAAGTCTGGATTGTAGCCTGGAGGCAAGGGATGGTGGGAATGAGACATGGCACATATCTGACTACTAAAAGTCTCAGCTCCTTTGGCAAAAGAACACTGCAGGCCTGACTTAAAAAATTGTCAATTTAGGCTTGAAGGGAATCTTAGTTATTGGACCAAACTGTCCCATTTTACAGATGAGGAAACTGAGGCCTAGAGAGGTTGTTATTTGCCCAGGGTCGCACAGCTAGTAAGCATTGGTGGCAGGATTCTATCCCTTAATCAAGAATCAAGCTCATGTACCGGTAGATAATATAAAATACTTGGGAGTCTACTTGCCAAGACAAACCCAGGAACTCTATAAACATAATTACAAAACACTTTTCACACAAATCAAATTAAATCTAAATAATTGGAAAGATATCAATTGCTCATGGATAGGCAGAGCTAATATAGTAAAAATGACAATTCTACCTTAATTAATTTACTTATTCAGTGCCATACCAATCAGACTACCTAAAAATTATTTTATAGAGCTAGAAAAAATAATAACAAAATTGATCTGGAAAAACAAAAAGTCAAGAATATCAAGGGAAATAATAGAAAAAAATGTACAGGAAGGTGGGTTAGTTGTACCAAATCTGTAGCTTAACTATAAAGTGGAAGTCATCAAAACTATCTGGTACTGGCTAAGAAATAGAGTGGAGGATCAATGGAATAGGCTAGGCACGGGAGACACAGTAATAAATGACACTAGTAATGTAGTGTTTGATAACCCAAAGACTACAGCTTCTGGGATAGGAGCTCAGTATTTGATGAAAACTACTGGGAAAACTGGAAGATAGTATGGCAGAAGTTAGGCATAGACCAACATCTGACACCTTATACTAAAATAAGGTCAAAATGGATACATGATTTAGACATAAGAGGTAATACCATAGGCAAATTAGGAGTAGAAGGAATAGTCTACCTTTCATATCTTTGGAAAGGAGAGCAGTTTATGGCCAAACAGGAGATAGAGAATATTATGAAATGCAAAATGGATGATTTTGATTACATTAAATTAAAGAGTTTTTGTACAAATAGAAGCAAAACATCCAAAATTATAAGGGATGCAGAAAGCTGGGAAACAATTTTTATGGCCAGTACTTCTGATAAAGGCCTCATTTCTAAAATATATAGGGAACTAAATCAAATTTATAAGAATCCAAGACATTCCTCAATTGAGAAATGGTCAAAGGATATGAACAGGCAGTTTTCTGATGAAGAAATCAAAGCTATCTATTCCCATATGAAAAAATGCTCTAAATCACTAATGATTAGAGAGATGTAAATTAAAACAACTCTGAGGTAGCACCTGACACCTATCAGATTGGCTAATATGACAAAAAAGGAAAATAATAAATGTTGGAGAAGCTGTGGAAAAATTGGAACACTAATGCATTGTTGGTGGAGCTGTGAACTGATCCAACCATTCTGGAGAGCAATTTGGAATTATGCCCAAAGGGCCATAAAGCTGTGTGTACCCTTTGACCCAGCAATACCACTTTTGGATCTTTTTCCCTAGGAGATCATAGAAAAGGGAAAAGGACCTACATGTTCAAAAATATTTATAGCTGCTCTTTTTGTGGTGGCAAGGAATTGGAAATTGAGGGGTTGCCCATCACTTGGGGGAATGGCTGAACAAGTTGTGGTATATGAATGTAATGGAATTCTATTGTGTTGTAAGAAACAATGAGCAGGAGGAGTTCAGAGAAACCTGGAAGGACTTGCATGAACTGATGATGAGTGAGATGAGCAGAACCAGAAGAACATTATACACAGTATCATCAACATTATGTGTTGATCAACTGTGAAAGACTGGATTCTTCTCACCAATACAATGGTACAAGAAAGTTCCAGGGGACTCATGATGGAAAAGGCTCTCCAAATCCAGGAAAAAAAAAACCAAACTGTGGAATATGGATACTGATGGAACCATACTATTTCTTTTGTTTTTGGTGCTATTGTTTTTCTATTTTGAGGTTTTTCCTTTTTGCTCTGATTTTTCTCTTATAGCATGACTAACGCAGAAATATGTTTAAATGTTGTTATGTATATGTATATATATTTATAACCTATATCAGATTGCCTGCTGTCTGGGGGAGGGAGAAAAATTGAAAGTGGAAATCTTATGTAAGCAAATGCTGAAAGCTATCTTTACTTGTAACTGGAAAATAATAAAATACTTAAAAAAAAAAAAAAGAATCAAGCTCACAGTTTTGGATAGGAAGCAGGAGGTAGCATACCACCAATGACCAAAAATCTCAACTCCAGCAAGCTGCTTTATCAAGAAAGGAAAAAGAGTTCTAATGTGATAAAGGAATCCTCTCAATTCAATTTGATAAGCATTTATTGAGTTACTCATATGTGGCAGTCACTGTGTTAAGCACTGGGGAGACAAAGACGAAAATAAAACAAGGCCCTGACAAAAGAACTTGCATTCTGCTAGGGGAAAATGACATTATACACAGGCAAAACAGACACAAAATACATATAAGAGAAATCTAAAGTGATTTCAGGTGAGGGAGGACTTGCTGACACCTGGGAGATTTTGAGGGTGTATGTGAGTCTTTTGCTTCTTGCACTTGAGGTGAACTTTTTGAGAACCACAGGTTCCAAGAAGGAGAGGTGGAAGAGTGTTCACAGCCTGTGCAAAGGAATATCGACTGGATATGCACTGGGAACATTGAGATGGTCAGTTTGGTTGGAACATAGAGTGCATAAAGGAGAGTGACTGATCAGCCTGAAGAGATAAACTGGCACCATATTGCGAAGGGCTTTAAATATTAAATAGGATTTTGTATTTGATTCTAGAGCTAATAAGGAGCAAGGGAAACTTCTTGAGCAAAGGAGTAATATGGTCAGACCTCTGACCTCCTATACCTAAAATTAAGGACAAAGTTTTCTTTCTGAGAACCCCTTTGAAGGGCATTTAGGGTTTTCATATCTAGCTGGTTGTGAGAAGCAACAAGATTCCTAGCATGGTAGAGTGACCAGTGTTTCCAGGAGTCTGATTTCCTCTCACTGATGTTATCAGATCCTCTGCCTGGCTATTGCTGGTCATCTGCAAGAATATCCACATGTATTCTGTATCAGCAATTTGATCAGCTCTTTCAGCTCCTGGATCTTTAAAAATTTTTTTTTCTAGAAATAAGGTATAAGATCATATATTTAGATTGAAAGGAACTTCAGAAGTTCCTCACTTTAAGAGACTAAGCCCCAGATAAGTTAAGTGGCTTACCCAAAGTCCCACAGATAGTAAAAGGCAAAAGTCGAAATTTGAAGCTAGGTCTTCTGATCTTAAATTCTGTATGCCTTTCTCTGTACCAAGAAGACTCTACTGTGTTCTAAATAGATCTCAGTTTGATATCTA
Source organism: Dromiciops gliroides (assembly GCF_019393635.1). Taxonomy (NCBI): domain Eukaryota; kingdom Metazoa; phylum Chordata; class Mammalia; order Microbiotheria; family Microbiotheriidae; genus Dromiciops; species Dromiciops gliroides. The sequence goes on along the minus strand of NC_057866.1, from coordinate 140,626,190 downwards.
AGATCTTTTCCTCTAGCTCCCTCTTTGCTTACAAAATGAATTCAGATTCCTAGATAGTAATTATGGAAGAATTCATGGAGAAGGAGGCATTTGGGCATGACCTTGAAGAATGAGTAGAACTTCAGTTAGTACATATGTTGGTGATAAGAATATATTCTGGGCAGAGGAAACTGTGAGCAGAGTCAGGGAGAAAGGAAAGTGTATGGGTGTATAAAGGGTATAGAAAGCTGTCTAGTTTGGTTGAAGCTTTTTTTGGTACAGTATGAGTAGGAGAGTAGTGGAAGATAAAGTTGGAAAAAATTTGGGGTCCAAGTAATGGTGGGGGAGGGGAGGGTCTTAAATGTCAGGCTAAGTAATTTGGAATAAATTTGGGAGGTATAGGTCTTTGATCAGGGAAATAATCTAGGGAAGGAAATATTCTAGAAATATTAATCTAATAACAGTATTCAGGATGGATTAGAATGGAGAAAGACTTAGATAGGACAAGGAGAAGGTTCTTGCAATAATAGCTATTGTAAAAATCAATATCCAATTTATCAAACTTAATTTTCCCCAACAACTTCCAATTCTTTCTGGATTATAGCTTTTCTTTCTTTTTCTCTCCTATCCTTTTTCCCTCTTTGCTCCCTCCCATCCTCCTTTTCTTGCTTCCTACATTTTTAAGTGCTTACTATATTCAAGGCACTATATTAAGGGCTGAGGATACAAAGATGAAATGTTAGTTCCAGACAACATATTAAGAGATTTGAGGTATGTGAATAGCTTCTAGAAGTAAATAGATTCAGAAATGATAGTGGGCAGAAAAAGGAAAGGGAAGGGAACAAACATTTATATAGTACCTACTATGTGCCAAGCACTATGCTAATCATTATTTATAAATATTATCTCATTTGAAAGGAAAGAGAAATAATCACTAAATAACTTACTAGAAAAGTACAGCAGTTAGGAGAATTTAGCAAAAAGACAAATTAGATCCTTAATACTTAGAGAGGCAATGTGGTATAATATAGACAGTTAGAATTGAAGTTAGGAAGACCTGGGTTCTGATTCCACCTCTGATACTGTGTGGCCATAGACAAAGTACTTAAAGCTTCTGGCCTTCAGTTTCCTTATCTATAAAATCTGGGAAATAATGCTTCTAGTACTTACTTTACTTAGTCATTATGAGACACAATTGAAATAATGTATGAAAAACACTTTGCATACTTTGGGGTGTTTTATAGGGGTCAGCTATCATTATTTTTATTAACTTTCACAGACCCCCTAAGAACAGCATTGTATTTCAGCACAATATAATGGTTCTGTTCATATTAAGGACCATAAGCCATCAAGAAAAGATTAAATGACATTGTTTAACAAGACAGAGAAGTGCACAATGCATTTAAAAAAGATTTCTTTCAAAACAGTGAAAATTTTAAAAAATTCAGCTCATAGATCAACTATATTTATTTGAAAATTAATTCCTGTGGAAAACTACATTTCTTGACAATACCAAATAAATGAGGTATAACCCTGAATTAGAAGCAAGGAAGAGGTGACAGGTATAAGTACCTGTAAGGAATTGTGATTTGGTGTTTCTATGACCGCATCTTTGCTTCATTATGGTCAGACTGAAAAGATGTGATCTTGAAAAGCCTAAGAGAAGATGGGTGGTACTTGAAGAGATTATAGAACAAACAAAAGGAACTCTGATGAGATTTGCAATGTATATTAGGTGGGACTGAGTGGCCTGGGGAACATTTGTTGAGTCAGGGTATCCATTAGAGTGACTGAGCCCCACATAGGAGTTTCCACATGCATGGGCCTGGCCAGATTATAATGGGGACAGCCCAGGGGGTATATTGAATCAATTGGAGACTCCTCATGGCTAAGAACCTCCCTTCCTGTGGGAAAGGCAGGAAGGGGGAGGGGGAGGGGGAGGGGAAGAGAGAGAGAGAGAGAGAGAGAGAGAGAGAGAGAGAGAGAGAGAGAGAGAGAGAGAGAGAGAGAGAGGACCTTTCAACCAAGCTAGGAGACACTGCACAGCTGATTCTCCTTAGAACTGCAGATTCCATGGGGGCAGCTAGGTGGTGCAGTGGATACAGCACCGGCCCTGGATTCAGGAGGACCTGAGTTCAAATCTGACCTCAGACACTTGACACTTACTAGCTGTGTGACCCTGGGCAAGTCACTTAACCCTCATTGCCCCACAAAACAAAACAAAACAAAAAAGAACTGTGGATTCCAGGTGGTGGTGAGTTTGTGTTGTTGAGGCAAGACTGGCTCTTTGGGCTAGCTGAGCTGGAAGCAAGTTTAGGGTTTGAGTCAGTTTTTGTTCGACCCAAACTGTTCTTAGTAGCTGAGGAAGAAGAGCTTATTTGAGACACTTGGGAGCCTTTTTACCCTAGAGATTTAGATTCTAGCCATCTGGGAAGTGGAGCATATTTTTCCCTTTCTCTATCCCCTTTCTTATTGTCCCTAGCTCTATTAGTTTCACTTGTGTTGTAAATTTTGTTCCCATTAATAAACCCTGATTTGTTTGTGGAAAAGAGGCTGTTAATCTCCTTTCTTATCAATCTGAGTAAAATAACTAAAAAAAAAAGGCAGTTTGGAAGAGAGGAAACTCTGGACCTAGAGGTCTCCCATTATTTTCTGAACCCCAATATTATGGTGAGCCGCCCAACGAACTCTCCCCATACCAAATTTGGCCCATACATACCCAAGCAAAAATCGAGGTGGGGAAGCCTAAACCTTGCCTTGAGGGAAAAGACAACAAAGGGATGCATTGAGGAGTGAGATAGTATATAAGCCAGAGCCAGGCTAGGGTTGATTACCAGAGGGTATCCAGAGGGCCAAAAATGCATTAGTAATTCAAGGAACAAAGGCAAAAGGAAAAACCCAATGGTGGGATCATATAAATGGCATACTGGATAGGGCAATGGATCTGGATTCTGCCTTAGATACTTACTAGCTAAGGGTCTGGTAAGATTCATTTAAACTGGCTTCAGTTTTCTTATCTGTAAAATAAAGGGATTGGATCTGATGGCTTCTAAGGTCCTTTCCAGCTCTAAAATCTATGATCCTACTGTATAATCAGTTGGGATTCAAGTGTGTCAAATATACCAAGTCAAAAAGTTAGAACTGTTAGGCTCAAAGTGAAGGCTAAAAGATACTCTATTCAAATTAGGCTACATAAAACAATTTTGTAACTTCATGATTTTTTTTTGTAAGTCAGCAAGATTCTTTCAGTTTATAATGCCTTTATTTCCCATTGCCCCATTGCCAAACACTATCATCAATTACTTCACCCCTCCCATCCCTTTCATTCAGAAGATACTTAGACTGGCACCATCAATAATCTTGTTTGGCAATTTGAGGCTTCAGCTTTCCCTCTCTGTAAAGCATCTCTTTTTATCTGGTTTTTGAGGGGCACACTCAGCCTCTTAATCTTCCATCTGTTGGAGACCATCTTGCTGTCCATCTTGACTGTTGTTTCCTGGATACAGCATAATTATTGTCATCACAATTCTCACTACTGAAAACATTTATTGAGGGCCAAGTTACTAGGAAGAGTCACTGTAGTGTCTGCCCAGTGAATTTAAACATTTGTTTACTCCTGATTGTGGCAAGGTTGGCACTTCTTGTCCTTTATCCCAGCTCATCAATTCCATCATTCTGAGGGCCTGTATTTGGAACAGAATTTCACAGCCTAGATTAAAACCCACATCCTGGGCTTTAATCCAAAAGCTAGAGAATCAGGCTCATGATTGAATAAGTACAACACCTTCAATTCAATTCTACAAACATTTGTTAAGCAGGTACCATAGGTGAAACACTGTACGCAACCCTGAGGGAGACACAAAGATCAGTAAGTAAGACATGGTCTCTGTCCTCAGGAAGCTTACAGTATATCAGAGACTGAAAAACCACACACACACACACAAATAATAATACAAAGCAGAGTATGATAAATGCCTAGTAAAGGTATGACAAAGTGTTTTGAAAATTCTAAGGGGAGAGAGATAATTTTTAATGTAGAGGATCTTGGTTTTTTTCCCCTACATTTTCTAAAAGCTTTCTTGTAAGCACCATATAAATGCTAGCTATTATTATTGTCCATATCCTATCCATATTGAGAGGTAAGGTGGTATAGTGAAAACAATATTGGGTTTAGAATCAGGAGGACCTGGAATAGCACCCATCTCCAAATACTAACACTCTCTCTCTCTCTCTCTCTCTCTCTCTCTCTCTCTCTCTCTCTCTCTCTCTCTCTGTATATATATATATATATATATATATATATATATATATATATATATATGACCATGGATAATTCACTTAATCTTTCGGTGCCTCAGTTTCCTCATCTGTAAAAGTAGACAAAATAAATAAATAAATAATAAAACCTAACTCACAAAGTTGTTGTGAGGATAAAATAAACTCTGTGTTGCAGCATGTGAGTGTGTATGTATTATTTTCTCCTTTGACATTAGTCACTGTTTTAGAATTCACCTATATTTCAATGTAAATGGGCAGTGATGTCCAAACCTTAGACTTTCATTTTTCACTATCCCAGTTCTTATGCCAGCTGGTTCTTGTAATGGTCTTGTGGTCAGCTAAAAGACAAACATGGTGTGCCTTGTCTCAGATCCAGAGGCTAGTAATAGACTAGCAGATTAGGAAGTCTCTGTTCCCTCCCTTGGCAAACAACAAATTGTCCCCAAGACTGTATGTGAATGTAGCCTTATTATTTGCTTTTCTGTATGCTATAAAGACCCATAGGAAATGGGTTATGCTCAAAGGTTCATTTGCTTTGTGGAGTCTTCCCTTCTTTATGGGTCAATCAATGCTTTTCCGTGCTATGGCTTGTAACTATGGATTAAAAAAAATAAAAACAAAAAATACTTTTTAATGACTTGTATCCTAAACTGTCAACATTGGGGTTTCCCCCTCAGTGACATAGGTATACAGACCTTAAAGTACAATAAAAATGTTAGTTACTAGTATTTTCTCTTGCTTATATTTCAATTTATTTCAATTAAACAAGTATTTATTAAGTGCTAGGAGCTAGAGATACAAAACCAACAATGAATAGCAGTCCTTGGCCTTAGGAACCATATATTGTACCAGAATTCATCAGTGTTCCAGGGATGTTTCAAGGTTTAAGTTTCTTTGCCCCTTTATTATAATTCTTCTGCTCCAAATATGTCATCATCACCATGGCTACTTCCTTACTCTTCATACCTTGGGTAGTCATAATGTCATTCTTTCAAATCTTGGAACTTCCTGGAATTCCTCCTAGAGCCTCCATATTGAAGAGAGGTCCCTGGCTGGCCTTCATTCCTCTCCCAGCCATGATCCTCAATTCATCCTCAAACTGGATACATTTATCCATCCCCCTACTTTCACCACCTTTTCATCTCACTTTTGTGTGTTGTGTTTCCCCACTAGAAAGAAGCTAATGAAGGGTAGGGACTCTTTTTTTTTTTTCTAGACTACTTCTTATATCAGCTTCTGTATGTCCCATGCCCTCAACTCCTATTTATCCAGTCATCTAGACATAAGTTGTCAAATTTTTTGTCACTCTGATATCATGCTTGGGAAGAGGTGGCTCAAACTTGGTGGTGAGTTATGGGGATGTCTGCCCCAAGCATGTAAAGACTTTCCCTGGTGGAATGGGCAGATAAGGACAATTTGTTCCAATGGCCATGAAAGTGGCTGAAGCTTGGTCAGACATTGAAGATACCAAGGTCGTCCACTGTATCCTAGGCCATGGCCAGTTGTCTTTTGTCCTGCCATTGGACTTTGATTACTCAGGAAGACAGAGTGAGCTTGATGCCTTGGTACAACTCTGCCTCACTTTAATCTAATTCATACACAAGTCAAGGCAATGAATCCTCTTTGAAAACAAAGGACAACAACAGGGGCTCCCTAGATGGCTTCTTCAGTTGTTCCTAAGTATTTCTTTGCCCCTGCAAACACTCACAAAGTGTGGTTTAGAGGCCCTTAAATCAGAATGGACTTTTCCTGGAATACAGGCAATCCATGCAGGGGGTACTGGAGGAACCTCTAATATTAAGATTTCAGGAGAGAATCTTTCTCCTCAAAATGTCTTCCCTATCCATCTAGCTAACACTTGAAATCCAACCATTGGAGATTCATTTCTTTGGCTAAAGGATTTATTTCAAGTTAAAATGTAAATGTCCCCTTTGGAGGAGTAAGTATGACACTGTGAAGAGCCCTGGAGCCAAGGATGAGGTACCATGGCTCAAGTCCTAGCTCTGCCACTCACTTCCTCTATCATCTGAGCAAATCTCAGAATCTTTCAGGTCCTCAGTCTCCTCAAATGAGACATGAAAGCATTGGACTATATGATAATAACAACAGATATTAACATAGTTCTTTAAAGTCTAATATATATGCTTTGTATACACTCTCTCATTTAAACTTCATAACTCTGAAAGGCAGGGACTACAGATATTATTATTTCCATTTTATAGTTTAAAAAGCTGAGGCTTAGAGAAATGATGTAACTTGCTTGTGATCACCCAGCTGGTAAATGGCAGAGGCAGGAGTGGGGACCCAAGATCTTCCTGACTCTGAATCCAGAACTCTATAGTCTACTGCTCCTAGGCCCCTTGTGAGGGCTGAATAAAAGAGTAGAAAGAGTGCTCAATGTAGAAGCTGGGCAAGTGCTGGATTCAGAAGCTCTATTACTTAATAGGCAAGTTACTTAACCACTGTGGGTTTCAATTTCCTCATATATAAAATTACTTCTTAGGTACCTTTCTGCTCTAAATCTATGATCCTAAAGAGCCAGCCTTCCTAGTGGCTGCCATAGCGTGATAACTGGAAGGACTCTTAGAAGTCTTTTGGTCCACCCTCTCATTTTTTCAGATGAGGAAACTGAGGAACTTTCCTTTAAGTTCAAACTAAAGTCTTCAAATCTTTCATTAACACATGATTGTGGTTGAGGTTATCAAATTTCCTTCCAAGAGCAATCTTCAATGGGGAATGGGAAATAGGGACCCACTACCTGGGAATAGGTGAGGTCAGCCCACAGGAGAAGGCAAAGGAGAATGAAGGGTATAACTGGGAATACCGAAGACTTTGTCTCCTTCAAAGGTCTAACTACCACTAGCTCTGTATGAAAAGATGTGGAGAATGTGATTTCAAAACTGGTGCTGCCCTTGAGCACCTTGGTGACTGTTGGTTTCTACTTTCTAGCTCTCTCTTTAAGAGTAGTTTCCTAGGTCCCATAAACTACTTCCTGCAGCGAAGAGCTCAGGTAGACACACTCATTATGCCTTATCAGAGACTAGTGGTTTCCCATTAATTTGAGTTCCCCAACCTCCCTTCCCTATTTTCAGTGCATTTAAGATACTTATTGCTTCACTTCCCCTTATACCAGGGTATCAGGTTCCATGGAAGATCTCAGACCTTCCAAATGAGACATGCTCTGTACCAAAAGTGAAGCTATTTTCAAACTTTCTTTCATCTGAGCTTTTCTATGAACCACTGAGGCATCGAAGCCCAGCAGTCCTCAGCCTTCTATAAATCAGACACAGTGCACAAATGGGAGCCAGTACCATTAGGGCTAAATTCAGTGTGGGGAGTTAATTGGGTGGCTTGCTGTAATTGGGGTTCAGAAAATAATGGGGGGGCAGCTAGGTGGCACAGTGGATAAAGCACTGGCCCTGGATTCAGGAATACCTGAGTTCAAATCCGACCTCAGACACTTGACACTTACTAGCTGTGTGACTCTGGGCAAGTCACTTAACCCCCATTGCCCTGCAAAAAAAAGAAAAGAAAAGAAAAGAATGGGGGACCTCTAGGCCCAGAGTTTCCACTTCTCCAAACTGCCTCTTTTCCAGTTATGTCTCCCTGACCAATAAGAAAGGAGATTAACAGCCTCTTTCCCACAAACAAATCAGGTTTTATTAATAGGAGCAATAATACAACACAAATGGAGTTAATAAAGCCAGGTACAATGAGAAAGGGGATAGAGATAGTTAGAATAGCTTATCTAAAAAAAAAAAACTGATTCAAACCCCAAACTTGTTTCCAGATCAGTTGGCTTAACGAGCCAGCCTTGCTGGAAGGAACACAGACTCAACACCACCTGGACTCTTTAGTTCTAATGAGAATCAGCTCTGCAGTGTCTCCTGGTTAGGTCCAAAGATCAAACACACCAGTCTGCCTCTGCCTCCACCTCCACCTTCCCCCTGTTAAGGGCTAAAATTCTAGCTAAACTGTCTAAAATATCTAATGAGTGGTCGCCAATAAATTATAAGCTTTAGCAAGAGTTAGACTTTTAAGCATTTATTAAGGAGAATAAGAATTTGGTAAAGAGAGAGAAAAAGGCCTAGATTTCTATCTATTAAAGGGAGAGCACATTTCTAGCTCCCTTCTCCACCAGAGTCCAGAGGAAAAGAGAGTGAGACCGAGCGCCAGTCTCTTCCTTCCTCCTCCCACTCGTCCGCGTCACTTCCTGATGCCTGGTCTTGCCCTCAAAGACCTTCGCTTCATGGGCAGAACTCTTCTACAGTAAGTATCCAGCAGGTGGCGTTATTCCAATTGTTACAGTCCCCCCTGTTGTTCCTCAAGAAACAAAATGTTTCCTTGACGGAACAGTAAAAACAATATGATAACTATTGCTAACTAATAATATGTGAACAACAATATAGAAAAGGAAGAGAGGAAAGTTTTGTCCAGAGGAGCGATTTTTTGTCCTCATGAACCGACGCTTTGACATTAGTCTTGCAAAGGGAGGGCCTCTGCAGAGAATACATATTACAGATGGTGTATATTATAACAGAAAGAGAAAAAAAAACAACAAAAACAACAAATCAAAACTGTTCATTTAAAGTCTCTGAAAGTCTTTTCTCAGATGTCCTCTAGGTGTAGTCGTAGAATGGAAGTCTTTTCAGGGGTTGATGTGTGGATGCTGGTAATCAGCCAGGAAAATTTCCTACAAAATTGAGCTTAACACAACTTTAAAATAGCTTTGTCAATAATCAAATCAAACAATGAAAGTTCTCAAAAACATGTCTAAGGGAATTCAGAATCTTAGTTGTTACACATGAAACATATAATAAAACAAAAATTGAACCATTCTTTAAAATTATAATATTACTATAGTCCCCCCCTTATGGAGGGTAATTGAGAAGACAATTGCTGCGATATTAATTATTAAAAATAATTTTTTATCTTTGTTTCATCACTTTTTGCATCATCTGCCTAATTATCCTCATGCCATTATGAGAAATTACAAATCTAATATAATTGGTAACAGATGTCAAGGCCAAATTCAACACTGTTATTTTTCATGACACCTGAGATAATTATGGGGGTTACCATAAAAGAACAGAGAAATGATGGGATATGAGCATTCCCACACTTAAGCAATATATACTGCCCATGCAGTATGCCAGGTTTAAAATAGGTGGATGGAATATATGTCCATGCCACCGAACATATTGGAGGAAACTGAGTCAGACTTAATCAGATGCATGGGATTGAGATGTCCATGGCATCAGGCATATAGGAGGGAGCATAGAAGCCAGGTGTAGAAGTGAGATGGGTGGGATGAATACTTCCAGCCATCTGTACAATATTGTGGGGAAAAAGAGAATAAAATATTAAACCAAGAGAATCCAACCTCAACATTAGTCAAAAGCCGTTCCCTCGGCCATACCTTGACTTCATGCATGTCTCCCCTCATGTGACAGTTCAGTGTCTGCTCTTGCATGTATTCCTCTTGTGATTGGATGGCATCTTGGCCAACTGGCATCTGATAACTCAGAATAAAGGCAATTAGTGTCTTAAATGATAAGTTCCCATAATCCAAGTCTCATATGGATTTAAAATTGAGGATAATAAATGATTGCAAAAAATGTGCATACATCTTGACTCAGAATATAATATATAATTATGCAACAATTTCAAATAATACCCCTTTTTTTAACTTAGTATACAATTACTTTTTTGAAAAATCTGAACATATTTAAATACAAGTTAAAGCACAACACAATCTCAAAGAAAACTTTTACAAATGTTCCCCTCTTTTTTTTTTGGAATATGCTTATCAAAAATAATACTTCTAGAATCAATTTACACTTGCCATGGCAAACAATTTGCCAGGGAAATGCTTTAAAGAGTTTGATCAAATAATCAGTTGAGAAAAAATAACAAAAACAAACAACTCAGAATATGGGAGCACAATACTCCTAGAATTAACATTGTATTATGAAATCAAAACCATGTTTCAAAATTAGATAGATGAATGAATAGAAGAAAATACACGTGGAATAATAAGACAATGAAATTCAAACTAGGGAAATCTAAATGAATATGAACTTAATATTAATAAGAGTATTATAAAATATAAAATATAAACTTGATCACATGACTATAAAAAGCTTTTACAAATATTCTCCTTGTTTTAGAAACTAAGTATAAGACACAATCTCAAAAGCATGAAAATCTCTATGAAAATAAACCCATACCATTAATTTCAAAATGTATATATAATAGCATAGAAATCCTATGTAACCTCTGAACTGATACTATTACTCTGAGTGAATTCAGAACACTTTTGATTCCGATATCTAAAATCCCCAATACTCATATCAATACCTTGCTGCTTACTTCTACATTTCTGTAAAATATATACCCTTCCATGGCAAAAGAATCGGAGTCTTGAACTATGTTGATGATTGTCATTCTTATTCGGCTTAAGTTTTTCTTCTTTAACCCCTCTATATTGTCTGTCAGTCTTTTCACCATACAAATGCTTTATAAGATTACTAATTAAAGACAAAAGCAGGTTAGCAAAATTATGAACAAAACGAGCATATCTGGAATTTAAAGGGCTTTTTAAGGTTGTCTCAGAAGCACAGCCAGGCTGGGGAAGGGCTGAGCCTGAAGCTGCAAATGTAGTTAGAGAAAGTTGAGCATGCGCATCAGATCTCTGGACTTCCCAGGCAGGGGAAGCAATGGGTTTGGCCATGGGAGGAGTAGAGGGTGGGGTCTGGAGAGGAGGAGAGGGACCAGCGCAATTTGAATCAGACTTGATTTTGAACTCAGGCCTGGATTCCTCTTCCCCCACTTTGCCTCTAGGTGCTAGGGGATTAAAAGCTTCTAGAGGGTGGGTCATTGCCTCCAGGCATGCAAAATTAGAGCAACAATTAGTGTTGGAACTGGGAAAAGCAGCAGGAATCTCTTCAGGTTTCTCTGAAAAAGCATGGTTGGGAGAGGGAGAGATATTTCCTTGTGTGAGTAAGTTGCTGGCTCTTTTAACAAAAATAAAAAGAAAAATAGAAAATCCAGAAAAACAAAGCATTAACATGATCTTATCTCCCATTTGTCTGGTTAAACAGACTAAAATCAAAAATAGGGTAATTAGGGAGTTTAAAAGGTCCATTCGAAAAAATTTAAAGGGAAAACACAGCCAGTACGCCAGTACTTAGCAGTTAAAGGGAGAGCTTAGGGGAAATTTCTTACCCAACCAGAAGATCAGAAGACTGAGGTTTAGCTTTCCTCTTCGTGGTCAGCCATCTGTTAAGGGCTAAAATTCTAGCTAAACTGTCTAAAATATCTAATGAGTGGTCGCCAATAAATTATAAGCTTTAGCAAGAGTTAGACTTTTAAGCATTTATTAAGGAGAATAAGAATTTGGTAAAGAGAGAGAAAAAGGCCTAGATTTCTATCTATTAAAGGGAGAGCACATTTCTAGCTCCCTTCTCCACCAGAGTCCAGAGGAAAAGAGAGTGAGACCGAGCGCCAGTCTCTTCCTTCCTCCTCCCACTCGTCCGCGTCACTTCCTGATGCCTGGTCTTGCCCTCAAAGACCTTCGCTTCATGGGCAGAACTCTTCTACAGTAAGTATCCAGCAGGTGGCGTTATTCCAATCGTTACACCCCATCCCTCTCTGAGTCCTCTCTTCCTTCTGGCCTCTCTCACAGGAAGGGTGGTTCTATAGCCAGGCTGAGTCTCCAATTAGTTTAACATCCCCACTGGGCTGTCCCCATTATAATTTGGCCAGGCCCATGTGGGCATGAGGAAACTCCTATTTGGGGCTTAGGTACTTAAGTTTGATACTTTGACTCAATAAATGTTCTTTGTGTTGTTTGTTCCATAATCTCTTAAAGTACATACCCATCTTTTCTTAGGCTTTTAAAGCTTGCATCTTTTCAGTCTGACCATGATGAAGCAAAGATGGGGTTATACAAACTCAAATCACAATTAATTCCTTACAGTACTATTGCTTTTGAAAAACAAGGGGTCAGCAATATCACCACCACTACCCTCCCCCCCACCCCCTGAAATAACGAAATGATGGAAAGGCCTTACTCCAGATATGATCCACCTTCCTTTCAGATCTGCCGGAGATGATAGCTTCTCTTTGCTCAATCTGCAGGCTCAAAGGATTTTGTACTATTTTAGTAACTGTAGGATTCAGAGGGGGTAACTGTGGGGATTTTCCCGAGGTCATGCAGCTGATATAAGTAGCAAAGTCAATGCTTCAACCAAGGTGGGGTGATTGGCACTGACCCTGGGTGCCAGCATTTAGAGGGTGCTGACAGTATTCACATTTCCTCAGCAGTTAGAGAAGACTGAGCTTAGCATCTAGTTAGCAGGTCATTAGCTAACATAGGAAACTACTGGAGGCCAAAATGAGCTGTTCAGCTCAGTTCCTCCCTGATCTCTATCTCCGCCCCCTTCCACAAAATGGTGACCTCCCCAATAGTAGTTCTACTACTAGTTTCCTGGGCCTCTTTCCTTAGGGGGCCCCATCTTTCAAAGCCTAAAGTCTCTCTCCCCAATACCAAACTGAATTTGCTTTAAAAAGTTTATTTTGAGTTTTCTTGCATTTGGTGATCCCTACTTTATGTGCCAGAATTAACAATGACAACTCTGGGGTCCCTTGATACTAACTCCAGGACTTTTCCCCACAAACACCTTGTCTTATTTTTTTTTTTTTGCAGGGCAATGAGGGTTAAGTGACTTGCCCAGGGTCACACAGCTAGTAAGTGTCAAGTGTCTGAGGCTGGATTTGAACTCAGGTCCTCCTGAATCCAGGGCCGGTGCTTTATCCATTGCACCACCTAGCTGCCCCCTAAACACCTTGTCTTTTAAAGGACTTTGGTGGGGGTACTCTAGAATGATCTATTAAGTCAGTAATAGTTCTTGACTAGGAAAGAAGATATGGGAAAAAGGTATGAGAGTAAATGTAGTTAAAAGAAGGGAAAGAGATGAGAATGTAATAAAGAGGAAAAGCCCCAGATTTGATGTCAGAGCTTGAGTTCAAATCTCAGCTCCACAATATACCACCTAGATGACCTTTTGGCTCAAGTCATTTTGTGTTTTGGTGTTCTAGGCCTCAGTCTCCTCATCTGAAAAATGGGGTTAGTCTGGATGACCTTCAAGTTTCCTTTCAGCTCTAAATCACTGATTTTATGATGTAGGAGTTGTTAAAAAATAGCATAACATGGGGGCAGCTAGGTGGCGCAGTGGATAGAGCACCGGCCCTGGATTCAGGAGTACCTGAATACAAATCCAGCCTCAGACACTTGGCACTTACTAGCTGTGTGACCCTGGGCAAGTCACTTAACCCTCATTGCCCTGAAAAAAAAGTAGCATAACATCCTGTGAACTTGAAGATCAAGAAATAAGAAGTTGAACCTACTCATGTTATTTCTCTCATTCTTTGGACCATACCAAGGACCATGGTATGCTATGTAAAGAAGACTAGACAAGAGGCCTGAATTAATGATCTCCACTAACTAGGTTTGGGACCTTGGGCAAATTACTTGACTTTTCTGTGGCATAGTTTCTTTATCTGTAAAATTAATCAATCAACAAGCATTTATTAAGTGCCTACTATATACCAGTCTCTCGGCCAACTACAGAGTACAATGACAAAAGCAAAAGAACCTCTGCCCTCAAGGTGCTTACATTTTAACAAGGAAGAGAACATGTACAAATATGAGTATTTACATAATATACAAAAATTAATATTTTACTTTTGGGAGGGAGGGCACTAGCAGTTAAGGAAGTCAGGAAAGATTTCATGTAGAATATGATACTTGAGCTAAGTCTTGAAGAAACCCAGGGATTCCAAGAGGAAAAGGTGAAGAGGACATGCAACAGTACATAGGTCATTATGGCTGAACTGCAGTAGTTGATAGAAATGAGTAACAGATAAGAAGAGTAGACATGGGGAGAATCCTGGTTGTGAAGAGCTTTCAATGTTAAATAGAGAAGTTTATATTTAACTAGAAGGAGCCACTGACATTTATTAGGAAGAGGGGAGGGATGACATGGTCAGACCTGTGCTTTAGGGAGCTTAATAGAGGATGAATTGGAAAGGGGGTAAACTTTCCTGGTAGGGAAATCAAATAGGAAGTTATTAAAACAGTTCAGGCAAAAAGCCATAAGGACTTGGACCACAGCAGGCTGTATGTATGGAGGGAAGGTAACATATGCAAGAGATATCAAGAAGTTAGAAATGACCAGACTTGGCAATAGATTGGACATATGGGGTGAGTACAAGTAAGGAGTTGAGAATGTCAGCAGAGTTGTGAATCTGAATGACTAGAAGAGTGGTTGTAGCCTTGACAGATACAGCAAAGTTTTGAAGAGGGATAGATTTGGGGTGAAAGATAATGAGTTCATTGTTGGACCTGTTGAACTTGAAATGCCTATGGAAAAACCAGTTTGAAATGTCTAATAGGCATTTGGTGCTATAGGACTAGAGCTCATAAGAGAGACTGGGTTAAATTTATAGATGTGGGAGTCATCTGCAGAGATATGATAAATGAACTCATGAGAACTGCTGAGGTCCCCAAATGTGGGTGTAGAAAAAAAAAAAAGAGGACCCAGGATAAAGAATGATTGATCCATAACTAGAGATTTTGGTATCCAGGGCAAACAGCATGAAAACAACTTGGCAGTTAGGGAAAAAAATACAATTATTACTTAAGTAGGAGGGAAGACTCATCTATTTTTATAGATTAGGTTCTACTGAAAGGACACATGGGCTAAATTTCTGTGCTTCTGACATAGGGCTAAGCCCTAATAGCTCCACCTTGGTTACAGCTCTGACCACAGAAATCTCTTGAAACATTTAAGAAGTTGTCCAGGACTCCTCCTACCAGGTCTCTATTTCCTGTTTTTCCCTCACCCAGTTCTCCCCTAATGTGTTTCTAGCATCTGAGTATTTCGCCCATCTGTCCCATGGGGGTTCCCACTTGGCTCCTCTACATATGAGCTTCTTGCAATATTGTGCTGCTGAGGCACAGACTGTTCCTTCACCGCAGAAAAAGGTCAAGCATTTATTAATCCGTGTATCAACATGACAACAAAGGAGTCCTTGTAAAAATGGAATGTTCAACTTGGATAGAACACAGATGAGCGAGGCCCTCCTGAATCTGGCAGATTCTCTCCAATTTCCTACCCTTTAAATAGAGTATGTTAATGTCACTATTTCTTTTGAAGAATGTGGAGACCTTCTTTAAAGTACCAATCAACCCTTGAAAGAGCAAGTCTCTCTGTCATCACAAGAGCAAGTGTGGTTTCTTTTTAAGCTTGAACTCCCAATTGGTAATTCACACAAACAAACTCTAATATCCTGGGCAGAAGGCCATGGACTCTTGTGCATGGCATATCCATCGCTGTCCTGCTGGGGGAATGACATCCCTTCTCAGTCCTGCCCCAGTTTGATCTAAACAGGAGGCAAACCTTTCCATTGGGCAGTGACCTATGGCAACTACAGCTCTGACTGGTTGTTGGGCAAGTGGAGTCATTCAGAGCTCCAGCCCACAGCCAGTGTGGTGAGCAGCTCCCTGAAGTGTGGCCTCCCTGTAACCAGGGCCTAAGGGGAAAGCTCTTCCATCATTAGTTGTTTTTTCATTTCAAACTATGCCCTTAAGTGGCTCTCCATTTCTGCATTTTGTAACACCAAAGGACAGTTTATTTTTGTCATCTCAGAGTGCAGGGAAGCCTGCTTCGGTAAGGCATTGCTAGGATTTGAAGTATTTTTCAAAAATTCTTTTTGTCTCCTTTAAAAAATGTAGTTGGTTTTATCATTTAAAGCAAGGCCTATCCCTGCAGTGGAAAGAATGCTGAATTGGATAGACTATGAATTGGTTAAAGTCCCAGTTCTGTCACTTACTACCTCTGTGAGCTTGGTAAAGTGTTTCTCAGACTCAGTTTCCTCATTTGAAAAATAAGAGGACTGGACTAGATGACATCTAAGATCTCTAGATCTATTACTCTGTGGTCTCTTTATCTATACCATGTGTTGAAGAGATTCCCCTCTCCTTGAATCCATCATCTTCTAGCAATAATCAATGATATCAAAGGGGTGTCGTTCATTCAGCAAGCATTTATGAAGTGGCTACTATGTGCTTTGGTATTAAATGTCCCTCACGATAGAGCTTCAACCTTTCTCCAGACTGATTTCCTGTTACTAGTCAACATACATCCTACTTTCCTTTAAAACTGGTAAACTTGCTGTTCCCCATACATAGCATTATCTCCTTTCTCCTTGTAATAGGCCATTTCTCCTATCCAGAATGCTCCCCTCCTTACTTCTGCCTCTGAAAATCCCTGGCTTCTCAAGTGCTAACTAAAGGCTCTGCTCAGCTGCAGTCTTCTGAAGGTGAAATTCTTGATTCTTCCAGTTGTAAGTTCCCATTGAAATTCCTTTGGATTTCCTTTGTATTAACTTATATAGGTACATATTCCTTCCCCCACCCCTTTATCCAATGGAATTTAATAAGTTCTTTGAGTGCAAGTATGTTCCATTTTTCATGTTTCATTTAATTTTATCCTCAGTGTCTAGTCCTGTGTTGGGAACTACTTAATGGTTGTTGTTGTTTTTTAAAGAATTCAAATTTATTTAGAGTGGGGAGAGGGGATAAGGGGGCATCTTGGAGGTCTGGGCTAACTAAGCTCCAGCTTCTTTTTCTCCTTCTGCTTCTTCCTCACAACATCCAGGTTGTGGTCCTTCTACATGCTTTTGTGTAGCTTGATAGTATGGGAACCCACATATTTCCCTTTTAGCTCCCTCATGGCCCGTACCTACTCACGCCCGGTCCTTGAAACTGACACAGCCATAACCCTTGGTCTTGCCTGTGTGCTTATTCTGGATAACTTTGGCCTTGAGGAAGGAGGGGAATTGCCTGAAAGCTCGGGCCAAGACGCCATCATTCACCTCGTTGTCCAGGTCTCCACAGAAGATCCGAAAGTCATCTACACCCCACACCAGGAGGTTGGAGTCTTCCCAGCTGCTTACAGTTGCTGTTCGGATGCAACGTTTTAGCTTCTCTGGCTTCACTTTCTTCTTATCCTCACCCATTTGTTCTGGGACCTCAAGGGCCATGAGTCCTGGGGGTGGCTGGGGCTCAGGCCGGGGCATGGGCCTGAGGGACAGGAGCTCGGGGATTCAAAGGGGTGGGAGCAGACCCCAAAAGACTTCCAGGGGTAAAGGCAGGGGCTCGGGCACAGGCAGGGGCATGGCCAAGGGCAGGGGAAGGCAGGGCCCAATGACGGCTGCAGCTCCGCCCGCTTTTTCCAGTCCAGAAGCTGCAGTAGCTGCCACCGTAGCGGCTTCCCCTTTCTCCTTCAGCCCCGGGCTCAAGTTCAGTTCGGGGGCTGAAGGCTCCTCTGGACGAGGCCTCAGGGTTGCCATTGTGCCAAGCTGGGGTCCTGCTGCCCGGGCGATGAGTGACAACATCATGGGGGGTCCAATGGGACCTGTCAGGAGAGGCCCAACGAGGGCCCCGGTTGCCAGGCGAAGGAACATGGCATCCCGGGCCTCGGAGCTGTTGAGGCGCCCTCGATCTGCTCCGGGCCGAAGCCGACAGGCCCCACAAAGGGGCCAGAGGGGCAGACGAAGGGTGCGATGACTGTGGCTGCTGCTGCCGCCCGGGCCTCTGGGCTCCGCGGCACCTGCCGGTAAGGTGTTGGTGGTGATGATCTGGAGTCCGGAGACGGGTGTCCCCAAGACTTCCTGCTCGAACAGCACCATCTCCTCCTCCATCTCTTTCAGTTGGTCCTCCCTGCTCTTTCCCAGCACGCTGGGCCCTGGGCCTGAAGGCACGGCTCTCCCCGCGCCAGGGACTCCCGGCGGTGTCCCGCTCCCAGCCATCGCAGTCCCCACAGGCGCTTCTGCAGCGGCCACTGGCTGGCTGTGCGGGCACAGGCCGATGACGCAGGACCCACGTGCCCCAATTAGTTCTTGGGGAACTGAAATGGTTTGGAGAGAAGAGAGAAAAGACCCAAGAGCCAGAAAGAATTGGGTTTAAAAGCCTTCCGCTGACACCTCCTTCCCCTTACACTATGTCTGCCTGTCTGTCTGTCGGTCTCTGGGTGAGCACAGGTAGATCAAGCAGTGCTCAAGGTAGAATGAATGGTACATACATTTTTAGACATGGCTAATGAGAATTTGTTTTGCTCGATTATGAATATTTGTTATTAGGGTTTTGCATTTGTTTTTGTTTGAATTGGGGAGACGGGTGGGGGAGAGGGGGGGGAAGTACTTGTTAATCAAAAAAGAAAAGAAAAGAAAAGAAAAGAAAAGAAAAGAAAAGAAAAGAAAAAAATAAGGCTATAAATTATGGATAAATTGCAGATCTGTGTGAGTGGAGAGACTTTTCTTATCCAGGGAACCCCACACTAATGAAGTCATAGACCTGGTGGGGGAGAAAAATTAAATGGCATTGTGTTAATTGTTGCAGCCATAAACATATAATGAAAACCAGAGCTTACTTTCGAGGAATTTAGATTCTATTAGAGGATCCAGCATTTATGTTATATCTGAGAGGAAGCTCCTTTTGACTCGTGCCCCCTCATAAGCTGCCATTATTGTTGTTTGTCTTTCCTTCCATGGTTTGAGGCAATTGGGTTAAGTGACTTGCTCAGGGTCATACAGTCAGTGTGTGAAGCTGGATTTGAACTCAGTTCCTCCTGACTCAAGGGCCAGGGCTATATCCATTGTGCCACTAAGCTGCCCTAGACCTTATTCAAAGAATAGGGCTTTTAGAACCTAGTGACTGGAAAGGCAGGTGAAGGAAGGAAAGCCAAATGGGCCCTGTTCAATTCTTTCTCCTGCCCATACTGTCTTCAGGAATCACTGTGAGAACATTCAATGTGGAAGATTCTGGATTTTTCTCTTCTGCCTTTCCTGACTTGCTGTATTCTATCTAACCAAGGCTAGCTACAGTTCTATGGGTTTAGAAAGGCGATTATTGAATATTGGTTCACTCACATCATTACTATGAAGACTCACATTCTCCTGAGGAGCCGTGTGCTACTGATTTTTTAATTTGTTATCAACTAGTGTTATATTGTAAATCTTTGACTAATTTGTCTAATAATTTCTCTTCCTCCTCAGAAACCTCACAGAATCAATGGAATTTCACAGCTGGGAAGGACCTCCCTGGCCATGTAGTCCACCCCTTACTAGATAAGAAACCCTTCTATAAAATCTGTGGCAAGTGAGCATTCAGTTTTGCTTGAAGGCTTCATGTGAAGGGGAATCCACTAACTTCCAAGGCGGTAATTTCTACTTTTGATCAGCTCTAATTGTTAAGAAGTTATTTGCTGTTTTGCAACTTCAATTCAATAAGCTTCTACCTTGGGCCAGTGCTGAGGCATAGGTACTGAAGGTGCCAGGAACAGTGTTAAGTTCTGAGAATACAAAGACAGAAATGAAACATTTGCTCCTACTTTTGCCCCTCGTGGGTCAAACAGAAGTCTGATTTCACTTCCGGGTGACAGCCCTTTAAATCAGGGCTTCTTAAATGTTTTCCACTCGTGACTCCTTTTCACCCCAAAAATTTGTGTGTGACTCTGGGTATATAGGCATATAAAATAGGTATACATAACCTTTTCCTGTTGCCAAAATTTTCACGACTCCCACATTCAGGTACTCAGCCAAGCTTTAAATACATTGTCTCATGGAGGTGACCTTGGGTTCTACAAAAGCTAGGCCACTAGGCCACTCTAGCAGATTGTATGAACTAGAAAAGCTTTGAGTATGGGCCCAGCATTGGGCTAAAAGCTTATTGTGTGAGGACTAACCCTGCTAAGCCTAGAGAGACCCGCCCATGGAGGGTTAGTCACCATCTGACCATACCAATTTATAAAGACTGTTCATTAAGATAAGGAGGGAGTTGTGCTTTGCATTGGTGGGAGTGGTATATGCATCAATGAAAACATGGATCCTCGAAGCAAATATACATATGTGGCTAATTTAGCCTCCAAATTTACTAGCCTGATCATTTTAACATAATTCCTAGTTCCCAACAGACCTTTAATGTTTTTAAAATTAATTAATTTTTACAATTCATTTATCCATAGGAAGTATAAAGCTACCCAAATTAATATATATATATATATATATATATATATATATATATTTTTTTTTTTTTTTTTCCTTTCCTATTTCCTCATTTTAAGTTGTTACTTACCCTGGACAGGTGGCTATTTGCCAGACTGGAATAAAGATTCAGTCACTCAATGGGATTAATCAATAAGGGAAGCAAACTCTCATCACTACCCTACAGTGAAGATAATTAGGAGCATCATCAAACCTTACCCAAAAGAACCATGTGTTTATCTGACTCATCCTGGCTTCTGGGGGGATCCCAACATATGTCATTCACAGCTTCATTCCTGAAGATAGGGGACTTCAAGGACATTTCAACTACAGCCCTAAAGAAACCCCTGCACACAGCCCCTTTTTGTATCAAAGGCCAAGTTACTTTTGTATCATTGCCAAGTTACTTTATGGGCATTGTTAAAGGACTAAAATCTTAGCATCCTAGAATCTGAAATGGAAGGGAGTTCTGAGGTGCTTCAGTCTAACAAGCAACTGAATAAAAATCTTCTCTGCAATATGCCTGACAAATAGTAGACCATATAGACTCACTAATTCCCAAAGCAACCCCATTGCCCTTTTGGATACCTCTAATTTTGGGGAAGTTTTTTTTGCTCACATCAAGCTTAAATCGGTTTCTCAGTAACTGCCACTAGTTGCACCTACTTTTGTCCTCTGGGGTCAAGTAAAACATATCCAGAGTCTCTTTTGCATAATGATTCTTTAAATACTTAAACACAGCTATTGTCCCTCCTTCCCATTCCCCCAGTGCTTCTCTACTCCAGGCTACATGCCTCTCTCCTTCAATTGATGGTTGCATAGTGTGGCTTTCTGGTAACTCAACCCTGGACTCACTCAAACTTGTCAATATTCTTCCTTAAATATGGTCTCCTGATCCAAAAACAATACTCCAGATGTTACCTGACCAGGATAGAGTCTGGCAGAATGATGGTATCCCTCACTACTCTGCATATTTTGCTTCTGTTAATAAGTCCATAAGATCACATTAGCTTGTTTACGTGCCATATATCACTTTTGACTCTTACTGAACTTGCAATCCATTGAGATACCCATGGAAGATATAACAGAGACTTAAGACTTATAAAGCAAAGTACTATGTAAGGTTTAAGTAGTAAAGTTATTTCCAATCTAGGAGGCCAGGCAAGGATTTCTAGGGGAGGTGGTATTTGAGTTGAGCTTTAGAGGATAGGTATGTGCCAGTAGGCATATACAGAGAAGAAGGGCATTCCAAACATAGCAACCTGAGCAAATGAATGGAGGTGTGAGAGGATAGTGCCTATTTTTTGCTTCCATATTTGTTTTATTTTGGAGGGGAATGACAGAGAAGGAGAGATCAGAGGTTATCTCATTTGGACAGAGTATAGAATGCACTGAGGGGAATACATGAGATAAACTTGGAAAGGTAAGATGGAACCAGTTGGTGCTAGACCTCAAATGATGGCCAAAAGAGTGTGAATTTTATTTTACTTCCTAGGTAATAGGATGTCACAGAAGATTCTTTAGCAGAAGAATGACATGATCACATCTACATATAAATAAGATTATTATGGCAATGGTAGGAAGATGGATGAGGTTACAAAGAGTTAGACACAAGTGAAAATGACTGAACAACAACTGGAAGATGGATGGGGGAGGAGGGAAGTGTATGAGATTGATATTCACTATTGTGAAAGAAAAACTGTGAGAAGGCTATTGCAGGAACTAGTGAAAACCTGACCTAGGAAAGTGGCAGTGAGAATTGACAGAAAGGTTAAGATGTGAAAATCAACAGACAGAATCAACAGATGCTAGTAACTGATTAGATGTAAAAAGGAAGGGAGGAGTAGAAAATAACCCAAAGTTATCAACCTTGTCCAAGTGAATGGGGCTCCCAGAGAAAGAAAGAGTGAAGGTCGAACATGTTCCATTAATCACTACTCTTGCGGTTGGGTCATTCAACCAGTTCTTAATCTGCCTGATTGTACTAACTTCTTGTGCATATTTCTGCATCTTCTCCAGAAGGATATTGCAAGAAACTTATTCAAATTCCTCCTAGAAATCTGAGTATAGCATGCCTTTAGCTTTATCCTGATCTACCAGTATAAGAATCCCCCTGAAAAGGAATAGGGGTTAATTAACAAATGAACCTATGCTGGCTCATGGTGATTACTAGTTGTCTCTTTGTAAATGTTCACGACCATGGCCGAATCTCTGCATAATAAAGCTTATTCTAGCTGTGGTAAAAAGGTTGGTTCAGAGAGAAGAGACTAATAAGGATGCTTTTTTTCCAGGTGGTAGAAAGGTCCTCAACTAGATGGGTGGCAGTGGGAATAGAGATGTAGAGATAGAAGCAAATAATAATTTATTCAGGAATTTTGCCAGGAATCAAAGTCAAACTTCCTAAATTATAATTTAGAAAATCCACCTTCTTGCCCTTTTTGAAATTGAGACAGCATTCCGCATCTACATTTCTGCTGTACCTCTCCCAGTTCTCACAATTTTCAGAGATAGCAGTCTTATCTGCCAGTTCCTTCTGCACACTGGGATATAAACTTGAACTAAATGAAGGTAGCTAAATAATTCCTTTGTCTGCACTTTTTTTGGTGATATTTGACATCATGGATAGAAGGCATACTTTAAATTGAATTTTCACTTTAAAAACTATTGATAAATTAAAAATATATAGTTAAATATATTTTCTTGATCCCTATTAAATGTACTCCCTCTCTAAGAACTTGTATTTTATGCCCTTGTCCAGAAACTTCAATCCCATTTTTTAGCATCATTTCCCTAACTAGTTGTTTGCTTTCCTTATCCATTTTTTTACTTCTGAAGTAACTACCGTCCCAGTATTTTTTACTTCCAAAGTAACTACCTTCAAACAGTAGCAGTAATGAGCTGATAACCTCTTCCCTTCTTTCTTGTCCAGGACTTCACAATTCACAGAGATGCTTTTTAAGTTCCTTCTGGTTGTATCATTTCCCCCTACACAAATCAGGAAGAGTAGATGTTGGTCATCAGGCTTTACTCATATTGGAAAGTTTTTATGACTTTGGAAGAGATAGCATCTCTCCTAATTGGTTATGGCAGTTTGACATCTGGCTGTCTTGTTACCTTTAAACATCAAGTTGCTAATCAAGTACCAAAAGTCACCTTATTTTCTTTTCAATTTCCTCTCTTCTAGAGGTACCTGCAGATCTTTGTCATTACTCATAATGTTGATAGTAGTTGTGAGGTAGATGATAATTATTATAATTTAATATGTATTAAGTGTTTGCCTATATAAATGTTAGTCACTCCTATTATCTATGGAGCAAGATTCTCACCCTTAGGGGCAGCTAGGTGGCGCAGTGGATAGAGCACCGGCCCTGGAGTCAGGAGTACCTGAGTTCAAATCCGGCCTCAGACATTTGACACTTACTAGCTGTGTGACCCTGGGCAAGTCACTTAACCCCAATTGCTTCACTAAAAAAAAAAAAAAAAGATTCTCATCCTCAAGAGGCTAATGACCTTGGGGAAGTCAAGTCCTCTCCTAGGCTCTCAATTTCTTCCTCTATAAACTGAGAGAGCTATCGAGATGACCCAGAAGGTCCCTTCTAGCACAAAATAATAGGATTATATGATCCTAAAATAGATGAAATTAATACCAACATAAACATAAAAACGTGTTTAAAAAGACCTTTCTCTTCCTCATTTCTTATTTCGGTTTTGGAGAGAACAGAAATTATTGCAGTAATATTAACTTTATGCTAGAATCTGAAAGTAGGCAGAAGGCAGGTAAGGTTTTTTATCAATAATAGTAAAAAAAGATGTCATATTACTTTGAAGTTCTGAAGGAGACTGATATTTACTAAAGCGTATGGGATGCATGAGGTATTTAGGGAGGATCAGCACCTCTGGTATACCGGATTGCCAACCCCTATTCAGGGTTTCGCTTTTCCTGTCACCCAAACCTCATCTGTGACTCCAAGAAGTTGTAGCAAATACATGTAACGATTGGAATAACGCCACCTGCTGGATACTTACTGTAGAAGAGTTCTGCCCATGAAGCGAAGGTCTTTGAGGGCAAGACCAGGAGTCAGGAAGTGACGCGGACTAGTGGGAGGAGGAAGGAAGAGACTGGCGCTGACTCTGGGGCTTTTTCCTGGGGACGCTGGTGGAGAAGGGAGCTAAAAATGTGCTCTCCCTTTAATAGATAGAAATCTAGGCCTTTCTCTCTCTCTTTACCAAATTCTTGTTTTCCTTAATAAATGCTTAAAAGTCTAACTCTTGCTAAAGCTTATAATTTATTGGCGACCACTCATTAGATATTTTAGACAGTTTAGCTAGAATTTTAACCCTTAACAGATGGCGACCATGAAGAGGAAAGCTAAACCTCAGTCTTCTGATCTTCTGGTTGGGTAAGAAATTTCCCCTCCCAAGATCATGTTAATGCTTTGTTTTTGTGGATTTTCTATTTTTCTTTTTATTTTTGTTAAAAGAGCCAGCAACTTACTCACACAAGGAAATATCTCCCCCTCTCCCAACCATGCTTTTTCAGAGAAACCTGAAGAGATTCCCACAGCTTTTCCCAGTTCTAACAGTAATTGTTGCTTTAATTTTGCATGCCTGGAGGCAATGACCCACCCTCTAGAAGCTTTTAATCCCCTAGCACCTGGAGGCAAAGTGGGGGAAGAGGAATCCAGGCCTGAGTTCAAAATCAAGTCGGATTCAAATTGTGCTGGTCCCTCCCCTCCTCCCCAGACCCCACCCTCTACTCCTCCCATGGCCAAGCCCATTGCTTCCCCTGCCTGGGAAGTCCAGAGAACTGATGCGCATGCTCAACTTTCTCTAACTACATTTGCAGCTTCAGGCTCAGCCCTTCCCCAGCCTGGCTGTGCTTCTGAGACAACCTTAGAAAGTCCTTTAAATTCCAGATATGCTTGTTTTGTTCATAATTTTGCTAACCTGCTTTTGTCTTTAATTAGTAATCTTATAAAGCATTTGTATGGTGAAAAGACTGACAGACAATATAGAGGGGTTAAAGAAGAAAAACTTAAGCTGAATAAGAATGACAATCATCACCATAGTTCAAGACTCTGCTTCTTTTGCCATGGAAGGGTACATATTTTACAGAAATGTAGAAGTAAGCAGCAAGGTATTGATATGAGTATTGGGGATTTTAGATATCGGAATCAAAAGTGTTCTGAATTCACTCAGAGTAATAGTATCAGTTCAGAGGTTACATAGGATTTCTGTGCTATTATATATACATTTTGAAATTAATGGTATGGGTTTATTTTCATAGAGATTTTCATGCTTTTGAGATTGTGTCTTATACTTAGTTTCTAAAACAAGGAGAATATTTGTAAAAGCTTTTTATAGTCATGTGATCAAGTTTATATTTTATAATACTCTTATTGATATTAAGTTCATATTCATTTAGATTTCCTTAGTTTGAATTTCACTGTATTTTATTGTTCCATGTGTATTTTCTTCTATTCATTTGTCTATCTAATTTTGAAACATTGCAAGATGGTTTTGATTTTATTATACAATGTTAATTCTAGGAGTATTGTGCTCCCATATTCTGAGTTGTTTGTTTTTGTTATTTTTTCTCAACTGATTATTTGATCAAACTCTTTAAAGCATTTCCCTGGCAAATTGTTTGCCATGGCAAGTGTAAATTGATTCTAGAAGTATTATTTTTGATAAGCATATTCCCAAAAAAAAAAAAAAGAGGGGAACATTTGTAAAAGTTTTCTTTTTTCAAAAAAAAAAAGTTCTTTGAGATTCTGTTGTGCTTTAACTTGTATTTAAGTATGTTCTGATTTTTCACAAAAGTAATTGTATACTAAGTAAAAAAAGGGGTATTATTTGAAATTGTTGCATAATTATATATTGTGTTCTGAGTCAAGATGTATTCACATTTTTTGCAATCATTTATTATCCTCAATTTTTAAATCCATATGAGACTTGGATTATGGGAACTTATCATTTAAGACACTAATTACCTTTATTCTGAGTTATCAGATGCCAGTTGGCCAAGGTGCCATCCAATCACAAGAGGAATACATGCAAGAGCAGACACTGAACTGTCACATGAGGGGAGACATGCATGAAGTCAAGGTATGGCCGAGGGAACGGCTTTTGACTAATGTTGAGGTTGGATTCTCTTGGTTTAATATTTTATTTTATTTTTCCCCACAATATTGTACAGATGGCTGGAAGTATTCATCCCACCCATCTCACTTCTACACCTGGCTTCTATGCTCCCTCCTATATGCCTGATGCCATGGACATCTTAATCCCATGGATCTGATTAAGTCTGACTCAGTTTCTTCCAATATGTTCGGTGGCATGGACATATATTCCATCCACCTATTTTAAGCCTGGCATACTGTATGGGCAGTATATATTGCTCAAGTGTGGGAATGCTCATATCCCATCATTTCTCTGTTCTTTTATGGTAACCCCCATAATTATCTCAGGTGTCATGATAAATACACTGTTGAATTTGGCCTTGACATCTGTTACCAATTATATAAGATTTTAAAATTTCTCATAATGGCATGAGGATAATTAGGCAGATGATGCAAAAAGTGATGAAACAAAGACAAAAATTATTTTTAAAAAATTAATATCACAGCAATTGTCTTCTCAATTACTCTCCATAAGGGGGGACTATAATAATAATATAATTTTAAAGAATGGTTCAATTTTTGTTTTATTATATGTTTCATGTGTAACAACTAAGATTCTGAATTCCCTTAGACATGTTTTTGAGAACTTTCATTGTTTGATTTGATTATTGACAAAGCTATTTTAAAGTTGTGTTAAGCTCAATTTTGTAGGAAATTTTCCTGGCTGATTACCAGCATCCACACATCAACCCCTGAAAAGACTTCCATTCCACGACTACACCTAGAGGACATCTGAGAAAAGACTTTCAGAGACTTTAAATGAACAGTTTTGATTTGTTGTTTTTTTTTCTCTTTCTGTTATAATATACACCATCTGTAACATGTATTCTCTGCAGAGGCCCTCCCTTTGCAAGACCAATGTCAAAGCGTCGGTTCATGAGGACAAAAAAAAAAATCACCCCTCTGGACAAAACTTTCCTCTCTTCCTTTTCTATATTGTTGTTCACATATTATTAGTTAGCAATAGTTATTATATTCTTTTTACTGTTCCGTCAAGGAAACATTTTGTTTCTTGAGGAACAACAGGGGGGACTGTAACGATTGGAATAACGCCACCTGCTGGATACTTACTGTAGAAGAGTTCTGCCCATGAAGCGAAGGTCTTTGAGGGCAAGACCAGGAGTCAGGAAGTGACGCGGACTAGTGGGAGGAGGAAGGAAGAGACTGGCGCTGACTCTGGGGCTTTTTCCTGGGGACGCTGGTGGAGAAGGGAGCTAAAAATGTGCTCTCCCTTTAATAGATAGAAATCTAGGCCTTTCTCTCTCTCTTTACCAAATTCTTGTTTTCCTTAATAAATGCTTAAAAGTCTAACTCTTGCTAAAGCTTATAATTTATTGGCGACCACTCATTAGATATTTTAGACAGTTTAGCTAGAATTTTAACCCTTAACATACAGAGGCCACACTCATTAAACCTCAGTAGATGGGCTAAAACCAGAGTGAAGGTAACCAATAGGCCTCGAACCTGTTGATGAATTAGGAGTGTGAGAATTGGAATGACACCCCCTGCTGGGAGAGATATTGCAGGGAAGCTCCACCATGAAGAGAAAGCATGTGATAAAGAAACCATGTGACTTTAGCGTCCAGAAGTGACCTTTTCTGGGGTTTCGAAGGTCAGTTCAGCATCAGGAAGTGATGTTTGCTTGTGGGTCCTGTCAATCAAAGTTACTAGTCAATTAGCTTGGAGCTGTGTGTGTGTACAGCCCTTTTTCCTGTTTCACAAGAGGTTCTGGGAATAGCCACTGAAGCGTGGGTTTTTTTGGGTTCCTGACCTTGGCTTGGGGTGTTGGATGCTTGAGTATATTTAGATAGTTAGAGGAAGTTTGCCTTTTACCTCTCTCTCTCCATGCCAACTTTTGATTGCACTTTAATAAATACTTAAAAGGGGGCAACTAGGTGTCACAGTGAATAAATCACCGGCCCTGGATTCAGGAGGACCTGAGTTCAAATCTGGTCTGACACTTAACACTTACTAGCTGTGTGAATCTGGTCAAGTCATTTAACCCCCATTGCCCTGACACCACCCCCCCCCCAAAATACTTAAAAGTCTAAATTCTTGCTAAAGCTTCTAATTTAAGGTGACCACTCATTAGATTTTAGTAGATTTTAAACATCATAGCTAGGATTTTAGCACCTTACAGGGGGATGTCTACTCCAAATATGTGAAGACTTCCCTTGCTTGTATGGGCAGATGAGAACAATTTGTTCCAGTGACCATGAAGGCAGCTGAAGCAGACACTGTGGAGTGCCTAGAGCTTGGTCAGACATTGAAGATACCAAGTTCATCCACTGCGTTCTGGGCCATCACCAGTCATCTTGATTTTTGTCTTTCCACTGGACTTTGATGACGCTGGAAGAGAGAGTGAGGGTGACCACTTTGCACAACTCTGCCTCACTTAAATCCAA
The DNA here is from genome assembly GCF_019393635.1 of Dromiciops gliroides. Classification (NCBI taxonomy): domain Eukaryota; kingdom Metazoa; phylum Chordata; class Mammalia; order Microbiotheria; family Microbiotheriidae; genus Dromiciops; species Dromiciops gliroides. Next base: position 140,597,236 of record NC_057866.1, on the reverse strand, counting down.
TTCATTCATAAGTCAACACATCACCCTTGTGATGTCATTGTTCCTCTTTAAGACCAAAAGAGGAACAACAAGATTTACTAAAGCCATTACTGAGACACTGTTAAATACCAAATAGGAGAGTCCTACTTCAAAGGGGGTAATTGTAAAGATCCATCAGGCAAAGGCTAGATTGGATACTCACATGCATGTGAATGTGTGCATGTGCACACACATAAAACTTAATAGTCTAAAGCTGTACTCATCTTGTATACATACATACTTTTTAAAAGAAATAAATTCTTGATCTCATCAATGCAGGTGCTTCTTTCACTGGTACAGACTGTAACCTATCCATTTCCTCTCATTTTTTCAACCCTTGTCCTCCCATGAATCCTTTATTGGAGTTCTACCCAATACATGGGAGACCTTCCTTTAAATGGCTTAACATTCTGTGAGTACTAGTGAGCTACCTGGTTAGAGAAATTAGCCTGAGTTTAATCTTTATTCAGAAGATTCACTCAGCAAGGGCTTTGGTGGATGAAGGGTGTGAAGAGCAAGAAGAAACAAAAACAAAAACCAAAAATGGAGCAAAGGTTTCTAGGTTATCTCTCTTCTTCCCCCTGACCTTTTTTGTAGCTGTTAGGATAGTGACTATGACTTCTGATAAGTCTTGGAAGAAAGAAGGGAGACACCATAGTGGGTCAAGTTCTAGAACTGGCTCTGAGAAGGGTTGGTTTCAAATCTGTTTTCTGATCTCACCTGTGAGGAACTGGGTAAGTCACTTAACCCCACTGAACTTTGGTTTCCTTTTTTGCAAAAGGAGGATAAGGATATTGCCAGCTTCAGGATTTTGTGAGAATCCAGTGACATTAGAAACAGAGCATTCCAAAAATCTTAAGTTTTAAACTTAAAATTGCTCTAAGACTTTTGCAACACTCTGCATGTGTAGTGCTTTTCAAATTTTAAAGAAATATGTGAATATATATGTGTATATTTATATATACATATGCATATGCAGTATACACACACACACACACACATATATGTGGATGAGTACATGTTGTTGTTTGTCCTTTGTTTTTGAAGAGGGTCGATAACATCATAGGATGATGTCTTGACTTGTGCTTGAATTGGATTTAAGTGAGGCAGAGTTGCACAAAGTGGGCAGCCTCACTCTCTCTTCCAGAGCCATCAAAGTCTAGTGGCAAGACAAAAGTCAGAATAACTGGTGATGGCCCAGAATGCAGCAGATGACCTTGGTATCTTCCATGTCTGACCAAGCTCTAGGTACTCCATGGTGTCTGCTTCAGCTGCCTTCATGCTATTGGAACAAATTGTTTTCATGCTCCCATTCTGCTGGATGAAGTCTTAACATGCTTGGGGTAGATACTCCACTAACTCACTCATGGGTTTGTGCCCCATTGGTTACCCTCAACCTGGTGTAGTCTGTCTGCTAGGACAGTTTAGCAGTGTGTGGCCACTGTGTGTGCTACAGCTTCTTGGAGCTACAGCTGGGTGAAAGGCAGACATCAAAGGTGGATGAGCAACCTTGAAAAGGGCTTGGCAAGCCTCACATCAGAAGTGCTAGTTCTCTTTGAACACCCATTCACCCCATGTGCATATGTATGTTTATTATATATATGTGCCAGTTATTATTAAGAAGTCCTAGAGCTATTCTTTTCCAATAGCTATGACACTGAATGGATTTCAAGTGGTAACTATGAAAAGAATGAATGTATTAGCCCATGGTTCAATGGAGGTGGTTCAAACAAGGCCATTGGTGCAACTTGTCCATGTCCAGGGTATATCACCACAGTGGAGGAGAAGGGAATAAAAGCAGATACAGATAAGATTAGTAAAAAGATTTGGTGAATAGAGTTGAGTCAAACAGATGGCTAACTCCCTCAAGTGCTATGAATTTTTGTTACAGACATTTAAAATTTACTTGGTTTTCCTATGGTGGATGGTCAGTCCAAATACTTTCAAGTGGTTATAGATTTCTCCCAGGTGGCAGCTCTACAAAGTCCTGGGGCTTGATGCAGTCAGCAAATGCCATCGGCAAAGGGAGTATCTGGAGAACTTCAATACCGGCTCATTCACAGGGAATTCTTCTTTTATTTGGACTCTATACGGGATCTCTTCCATCACGGTGGCAAATACCTTTATGAATGTGACATGTAGCTAGATGCACAACTGATAGAGTCCCTCCAGCACACACATATGCATGTATAATATATAAAATAACACTATATATAGATACACTCTCTCTACATGTTTACACATACATATTTATATACACACATGCAGGACACATAATAAAAATGGATAATGAGTTGAGTCCAGAATATAATAGGAGGAGGAGGTGGCAAAGGAGAGCAGGCTGCATGTAGATAGTTTTCAGGAAATTGCAAAATTCCTTTAATGGCTTCCCAGATTAGGGCAATTGGGGTTAAGTGACTTGCCCAGGGTCACACAGCTAGTAAGTGTTAAATGTCTGGGGCGGATTTGAACTCAGGTCCTCCTGACTCTAGGGCCGGTGCTCTATCCACTGCGCCACCTAGCTGCCCCAGGGCCTATAGTTTTTAATACCAGTATTGTCTACCAGTGTCATCATATGGCAGCAAGACATACAACATAACAGCCTTCAGAGAATTAAAAATAGGTATCACCCAAAGGCAAAGATGAGGCTTCTGGTGGATGTATCAGTCTGCCACATCACAAATAAGGAACTTCAAAGGAGTAAAAGAATGCCATTGGGGAAATTGAAAGAAAGAGAAAATGGGTTAATTGTGTGGTATGGGGAGGGATATGAGGTAGCTGCTAATATCTACTCCTTATCTGCAGAGTGCTCTGATGTACTGGATCAATCCGTGAGCATTCATTAAATAACTACTAAGTTCCAGGCATTGTACTACACTACCAGGTGAAAACAAGGATGTCCTTTAAGAAGCTGGGTGGATCCCTTGTGGTGAACTGGTGGGACGACTGGGAATGGATGGTATAGGATAGACTGGCATGGATGGGTTGCAATATGTAAGACTGGAGGGAACATACCAATGAATGGGACCATGGATTCACTTGAATATTTAAGTTGATCTTGTACAGGCTCTCCTGGTTGTGAGTTTGTCTGGTAAATGGTATTAGTATCATCCCAATCATTGGATCTTGGATATCCTGTTTCTAGCCTAATCTGGCTTTTTAGTTTACATTTATTTTCTTCCTAATTTAAAGTCAGCTTTCTAAGTCCCAGATGTTCATTGCTCTTCCCTGCTTTAGGTATTTTTGTAATCACTGGCATTTGTTAGCCCTGCTTTGGACAGGATATGTCAGATTCAGAATCAGAAGACTCCTTTATAAGCTTGAAGGAGTTATCCCTGTGCTAAATAGCTTGGCTTGCTTTTTTTTTTTTAAACAATGAGACTTCACACAACATACCATTCTTTCCTGAAGGAAAAATGTGTCAACTTGGTACTCAGAGACTTAAGGCAGTTGGTCAGGTCAGTGCCTGAGCATTATGTACATCATTTTTTGTGATAGTCATGGTGATAGGGGGCATAGAAGGAGGAAGAGGACAGGGGCTGCTATCAGCTCAGGATATTGACATCCACTCCCAACCTTCACCTACTGACCCAATTTCTACCATGGTCAATGTTGTAGTCCTGACACATTTCTCCAACCTTAATACCTTTTTATATACCTGCCAGCAAGGAGTGTTTCATGAGAAAGCTGTGTGAGACTTTAAGCAGGGTAAGTGGGAATTAGATGGATTTATTTTGTCTTTTTTCTTTCTTTCTTTCTTTTACCACTAAACTATTTAACCCTATTCTATTCACTTGTTCTCAATATCCCCTGACGTTAGAAGGCAATAGGGGTTGCTTTATAGGGATACAGATGAGGGATAGTAGAGGAGTTGCTAGGAATTTTTGCTCCTGGGGCAAGTTCCACAAACTACATTCAAGGCAACTGTCATGAAGTTTGTTCTCAGTTGAGGGGGGTGACCCTAGAGATCCCTTGAAGAATAACAGGAAGAAGTTTCACTTGATAGGGAAGCTGACATTTGGGATATGGGTGAGGTGTGTCAGAGGGTGGGGACTCACCCTGGCCTGCTATCTAGTAGTTACTTATTTCATTTACTTATTCATCCATCCATCCATCCATCCATTTATTTATTTATTCATTCATTTATTTTTATTTTAAATCTATTCCTTCTTTCCTTCCTTCCTTCCTTCCTTCCTTCCTTCCTTCCTTCCTTCCTTCCTTCCTTCCTTCCTTCCTTCCTTCCTTTCTTTCGAGGGGCAATGAGGGATAAGTGACTTGCCCAGGGTCACACAAGTAGTAAATGTCAAGTGTCTGAGGCCAGATTTGAACTCAGGTTCTCCTGAATCCAGGGCTGGTACTTTATCTACCATGCCACTTAGCTGCCCTGTAGTTTCTTATTTTAACTAATTTAACTAATTTGTGTTAATTAGATAAATAGGATTTGAGATTTGGAGTTGGAAGGAGCAATACAAAGCATCTAGTCTGACTTCATTTTACAGATGAGGAAACTGAGGCCCAGAAGGTTTTCCTGTTTTGCCCAAGGTCACACAGTTGGGAAATGCAAAGCTAAAATGCAAACCCTGGTGATCTGACTTCAGACGTAGTATGCCTTCATTGAACTCTGTTGTTCCTACACTGGAATAGTAAGTAGCCCTTTTAGATTCTTTTCCTGGAGCAAAGTCCCAATCACTCTCCCCTGGCTTGGAGGTTTAAGGTTTCAAGGATAGATGTGATATAATAGAAGCATATCCTGGGTAATCAGAAAAGTAGAACTGCTCGAGTTAGCAGGCAGGATAACCTTGATGTGAATGTTTAGGATGCTATGTTTGAGGGTAAATGTAGTTAAGCCCAATCCTTGAAAGTCATTTTGGATAATTAATATTTACTAAGCACCCACGGAGTAACCAGCCTTAGCCTCAAAGCTCTAAGTCCTTCTTGGTTGGGAAAGACTCACTAATTTTCACATTAAAAAGGATACTGAAAGAGAAGGCTCCATCTTTTCCCCTCCTACCCCCTCTGGGAGTGAACCTACTCTCAGCTTCATTCATGTATGGAATTCCAATTAAACATAGTAAACAAAGGAAACTTTCTACGTTGTAATTTCCCTCCTTCTCCACTTGTTTTATGGGCAGTCTGAATTTATGGCATGAGAATTGTCTCCTTTAAGCATCATCCTCTATTAAGCAAAGAGATAAAAGCCCTAACGTGAAGGGAACCCCTTCACTTCTTTGCCAGTTGTAAGACAGAGCTGCCTGGTAGGTTTATTGGGGGAGCTGACATCTGTTTGACTGAGACAATCCCATCCTGCCCCCAAACTCTGCTCACGTTCCGAATGCAAACGGCAGCTATCAGACAGAGTGAGTGGAGGCTTCTTAACTGCTGGAGCCCAGAGCAAATCTTGGGCACTGGCGAGGAAATGCTATAGTTGTAAAGCAGATGTATGTTCTTATCCTTGCTGGCATGAAAGGCCATAAAATGTTGTGTCTTTTTGCAGCTGATCACCACTGTGAGAGTAAATACTCTTCCTGAAGACATGGTGAGTCGATCACAGTCCCATGGAATATTTTTCCTGCTTAAAGGGATGGAAGCAAACCCAGTGGTGTCACATGGAGAAGGCATCTTATTTCCTCACATACGGTATGACATTAGGCGCAAGCAGCATATGTTTCCATGGTTGTAAACAAAGGTGTTGTGTTTGTCAAACAGTTCCAACACATAGAGCATCTATAAACAGGATGGCTTTCTAGAGATGTTTATTCTTTAGGACACATTGAAATATTGTGAAATGCTTAAAGGAGTCTGTAGCATCTCCCTAGAAACTGCTCTGTCTCTATGAACACCCTTTGGTCATGTCATCCCCACTTTTTAGCCAGGACGCAACATCCTGTGACTTATGAGCTATTTAGGGTTGTCCACCCTCAGTTACCTTCTGTGTTTTTTCCCAACCTCAAGAATTGCAGCACTATTACATATTTTGTACTGGGGGCAAATAGTACAAACCACATGGGGATAAAAAGCTGGGTAAGGGAACAGAACACTACCCTCCTTATAGAGAGACAGACAGACAGAGCTGGTTAGGGGAGGGTAGCATCTCATTTCAATATGCCATCTTGTAGCTTCCTCTAACCCCCAAAACCAGTGCTTTCTAAATGCATACTCTGGGATAAAATCCAAGTCACCTTGTCTTAGTTACAGCTCTGGGAAATTTTAATGGCCAGGAACATTTTCAAATCTCCTGTGCCTTAAAAAAAAAAAAAAAAGCTAGATTACTCTAACCACCCCAATACCTTCTACCACCAAGGGTCAATGAAGAAAGCTATTTCTGAACAATAGAAAATTATTCCTTGGATGATGATGATGACACTAATAGCAACAATAGCCACCCTAGAATGCTTTAAAGTTTACAAAGTACTTTATGTATGTTAACTCATTTAATTTTCACAACAATCCTATGAAGTAGATCCTATTTTTATCCCCATTTTATAGATGAGAAAATTGAGGCTGAAAGAGCTTATGTGACCTTGATTCACAATTTTACCTATCTGAAGCAGGATTTGAAGTCAGGTCATCCTGATTCCAACTTCACTCTATCCATTTTGCCACCTAGTTGTCAAGGAGTCACTTATCTAATATTGGCCATCAATCTTTGCAGAGCTTCATATAACAGAAAGAAAAAACTTTTAGCCAGATAATTTTCCTTATGTAAACTAGGGTATTGGAACCTTTGCTGCCCCAGAATGGTATCTAATTCAAGATTGTTTATATTCCTATAAATCCTTTACTTGACTCTACCATCTTAGACCACCATCCTACATCCTTTTTCCCTTTTATAGCCAAATTCCAAAAAATACTGTTGACATTCATTCTTTCCACTCTCTCAGATTCCATTCATTTATTCAATCCTTTGCAGGTTGTCATCTGTCTTTACCACTTCCCCGAAACTACTCTCTTCAAGGTTACCAAGAATCTCTTTATCGCAAAGTCCAATGGTCTTTTCTCTCCCCTCATCCTTTTTGACCTCTCTGAAGCATTTGGCACTGCTAAACACCTCCACCTTCTGTATACTCTCTTTTCCCTGGGGTTTTGTAACACCATTTTTATGGGCTTCTTTGTACTTGTCTGACATCTTGTTTAGTCTCCTTTCAGCATATAATATATGTCCAGGCTCCTATGCATGGAGGTATCCCTGAACGATGTCTTGGGCCCTTTCTTTGTCTCTTTTTGAACACTTAGTAATGTGAGTTCCCATGGATTCAACAATGATATCTATGGAAATGTCTTCCAGATCTACAACCTGAACCCTCATCTCTTTTCTGAGTTCTGGTCTACTTTCTAACTGTCTTCTATATGTGTCTACCTAGTTGAATCATAGATTTCTTAAACTCAACATAACTAGATGTAACTCTTTATTTTCACCCTCAACCTACCTCTCTCCCTAACTTTCTTATTTCTGTAGGGGTTATTACCATTCTTTCCCTATAAATCACCATTACTGCTCCTAGGAATGGGAGGAGGAAAAACCCTCTTTACCTCTTGCTGTGCACCAATTTGGAAGTCTAAGAGGAAAGAAAGTATGCCAAAAAAAGAGGCAAAGCCTTTTTGTACAAAGGAGAGGTGAATCTTCCAAGATGATTCTGTTACTACTAATTTTCAATCACCATCACCTTAGAGGCAGCTCCAGTCACCAAAAGTCAGTCAGAGATGTTCATTAGACCTCTCATTAAGGTACCAGGGCACAGTCTATTTGCATGGGAAGTACCCTTCAAACAAAAATCCATACCCCATAATCTCATTAAGTTAGTTGATGAACTCATCAAATCAATCTAAGGCTTCCCTAATCACCCCTCTCTTATAGATTTGGTTTTTTGTGTATTTAATATGTTTATATGTTATATATTTCACATATTTCATTGTCTATGAATATATTGTATTTTCCTAGTATTGTGGGAAGTTCCTTGAGAGCAAGTATAATCTTGATTTTCCATTCGTATTTCTAGCATCACCTATTGTGCCTGACATATCATAGGCTTTTGATAAATTCTTTTTAAGTGAATTTTGAATCCTTTTCCTTTAAGTATTCTCTTTTCTAGACTAAACACCTCCAGTTCTTTAACCATCCTCATCTGGTGTGATCTCTAATTTCTCACCATCCTGGTTCCCCTCCTGTGGATATATCCAAGCTTGTCAATATCCTTCCTAAACTGCTATGTTCAGAACTGAACACAATATTCCAGATGTAGCCTAACTAGGCCAGGATACAATGACATCATGGAAGAAACCTTTCACAATTCATCAGGGTCCAAGAAATGAGTATCTACTAGCTATATGATTTGAATAAGTCATCTATCTTCTCTAAGTCTTAGTTTCTCCATCTGTAAAATGAGGGAATTGGATTACATGATCTCTAAAGTCTCTTTCAGCTCAGGCCTTCATAATCTGATCCTTGATTTTTCCCCCTTTCTGTTACCTTGCTATTCACTGATGAAAGGAGCATAAATTCTCTCAAGTTGACTTAGATCAGAGGCATTACTATTTGCTTTGCTACTGAACCCTACGGACCATGGGACCTTTCCATCTGAATTACAGTTGATACCTTCTATATGTGCTGTCTCTTATGAGCTCCTTGAAAGCAGGAATATTTCTATATGTATCCCTAGCTCTTAGTACAGTGCTTTGCACATAGATAACACTTAATAAATGCTTTTTCATTCATCCATTCATTTGTTCATTGGTTCATTCATTTGTTTGTTCATTCAGCTATTTACAGGTAGTCACATCCAGACTGAGATACTCTCTCTCTCTCTTTTTTTTTGGGGGGGGGAGGGGCAATGAGTGACTTGCCCAGGGTCACACAGCTAGTAAGCATTAAGTGTCTGAGGTCGTATTTGAACTCAGGCTGGTGCTTTATCCACTTCGTCACCTAGCCATTCCTGAGATACTCTATAATCAGTGACTTAAATGAACATTGTGCCTGACTCCAAATGTCTTAAAACAATGCTGGCTTTAGAGTTAAAAGGACCAGAGTTCATAGCTCAAGTCTTACATGTACTCTCTGTATGACTTTGGGCAAATAACTAACCTCTAAAGGTAAAATAGTGCCATATCTGCCTGGCCTTCAAGGGCCAACTGTTAAATTTTTCGGGTGAGTGATTATGCTTCAGAAATCTGTGAACACTAAAAATAAGGGCTTGATTGATTGATCTGATGATTTATCTAGGCTTCAGAAGGTGAAGAAGAAAATATTAATAATGCAGATTAGACCAACTGCAGACTTTTTCTTTTTTTAGTGAGTGAGTTGGTAAACATTTACCAGCATACCTCTGTCTGTAGTCCTCAGTTTCCTTAGCTGTGAAATGAGGGGATTAGACTAGGTGACCTTTAAAGTCCTCCCATTTTTATTCTATATATTTGTCTAAATATCTGACATTTTCAAATAATGTCTTCATTATTTATTCATTTATTTTTGCGGGGCAATGAGGGTTAAGTGAAATGCCCAGGGTCACACAGCTAGTGTCAAGTGTCTGAGGCTGGATTTGAACTCAGGTCTTCCTGAATCCAGTGCTTTATCCACTGCACCACCTAGCTGCCCCTCAAATAATGTCTTTGTAGTAAAATATAAAATGTTTGTTTCAGGGCTTGGGGATGGGTTATTCCCCATCCCCCCACCCCTGACAATAACAGCTCAGGTTTGACAATGCAATTGGTTAACACCAGAATCTGACCCTGCCATGTTTCTCCATCAATTGAAATCTACTCTATTGCAGGACAGAAGTTTCATAGATAATGAGAATTGCTTGACTGACAAGTTCTAGTTGACTAAATCACATCTCTATGTCTCTACTATTAATATAAATGTTCCCAGTATCCGATGTACATCATCTGTATCCACTGTATTTCAATAGTAAAAAAATAATGTGGCAGGAAGGTAACTCTAGGGTGTTATAAATATCAAATAACTCATAACTATAATTATGATATTGGAATTTATCTTCAGAAGATAAAGGTTGAACTTATCAAGAGGCCACAAGTGAGCAGTAAAGGCTCCCTTATTGAGTGCAGATAAATTCTAGATTTTCAATAATCTCATTAAATATTCTACAATGTCTTATCCTTTGTATTGTCCCTTAGTTTTAAAACAGATCATCACTTCCCCGATGACTATTGCTTTCAGTCTTTCTGCTCTTCTCTGAAGTATCGTGGGACCACACCACATTTTACTCCTGCTCTTTCCAGGTCCTGCTTCATCCTATCTTTTTAAATGGAATCTTCCCCCCTGCCCCTGGCCCCAACTCTAAATCAACCTGGAACACTTCCTTCTGCCTGTCTGTCACACTTGCTACATCTCTGTCTACATTTTATTTACTCCAAGAGAATGGGGAAAACCATGATGATGTTTTTACAATTAAAAAAAAGAAGGGATGGGGCTACATATGGAAATGATTGTGATATAAAACAAAAGGCAACAATAAAATCCATTTTCAAAAGATGAGAGGGTTATGGGGGGAGTGACTGAGAAGGTACACTAATGACCCTCTTGGTTGCCTGCTTTTTCACGGAATCTGAGAATTTCATCATTGAAAAAGTGCCATCGAAACTGAACCACACCCAAGGGAAAAAAAATCGAACTACAACGCACTCAACAAATGTTCATTTAGCCTTCAGAGAGGGAAAATCCACTACCTCCTGAGGTAGGCCATTTCACTTTTGTATAGTTCTAAGTGATAGGAAGGTTGCATTATATCAAAACTCAAGTTTGCCCTTTTGTATTATTTTTGTATTCAAAGGTTCAAAGCCAGAAACCAGAAAAGGAATCTCTCTTTTCCCAATCCCTGGTCCATTCCATCTCTCACATTGGCAGAGAACATTAGATGATCCCTCTTTACCGGCGAAGAGAATCTTATACAAATACCCATGCTTAAAATCTGAGTTACACTTCTAGTATTGCCTTTTGGGGTCAAATAGAACAAGTATAATACATGTTTCTCATTACATGGCCTTATTTTTTAGCCAACCTAACCCCTCTACTTGTTCAGGTAATCAATCCCATTCCATCCTATCTCCTCCAATAGATTGTCCCTTCAGTCATCACTAGTCTTTCACTTATCTTCAAACTGTCCCTCTCTACTGGCTCATTTCCTACTGCCTACAAACATGCCCATGCCTGCCTTATCCTGAAAAAAAAAATCCTCACTTGATCTTTCCATCCCTGCTGACTATTGTCCTATATCTCTTCAGCCCTTTGTAGCTAAACTCCTCTAAATGACCATCTTCAATATGTACCTCCAGTTTCTCTCCTCTCACTCTCTTCTTAACCCCTTACAGTCTGGTTTTTTATCTTATCATTTCACCTAAACTGCTTTTTCCAAAGTTACAAATGATCCCTTAATTGCCAAATCCAATGACCTTTTCTCGGTCCTCATTTTCCTTGACCTCTCTGAAGCCTTTGACACTCTTTAACACTCTTTCCTCCTTAATACTCTTCTCTCTAGGTTTTGGGGACACTACTCTCTCCTGGTTTTCATCCTACCTATCTGACTGTTCCTTCTCTATCTCCTTATCAAGATCATGCCCTCTAACCATAGGAATCTTTAGGGCTTCTGTCCTGGGCCTTCTCCCTCTATATTACTGTCTCTTTTCCTGCTATATTGCTTTCCTTAATGATCTCATTAGCTTTCATGGATTTAATTACCATCTCTATGCTAGTGATTCTCAAATCTACCTATATTGCTGACCTCCACTCTTGCATCTCCAACAGTCTTTCAGACATTTCAAACTGGCTGTTCAGTGGACATCTTAATTTCATTATGTCCAAAACAGAACTTCTTATCTTTCCTCTTAAACCCTTCTTAACTCTCACTTCCACCTTCCCTCTTACTCTAGCAGGCAATGCCATCCTCTCAGTTCCTCAGGCTCAAAATCTAAAGGTCATCCTGGTTTCCTCACTATCTCTCTCCCATATTCAAGCTGCTGACAAGACCTGTTGATTTCACCTTTGCAACATCTCTCCAATAGGTTACTTTCTCTCCTCTGACACTGCCATCATCCTAGTAAAGGACCCCATCACTTCATACCTGGATTATTGAAATATCCTGAGGCAGCTAGGTGGTGCAGTGGATTAGAGTACTGGCTCTGGAGTCAGGAGGGCCCGAGTTCAAATGTGACCTCAGACACTTGATACTAGCTGTGTGACCCTGGGCAAGTTACTTAACCCTCATTCCCCACAGAAAAACAAGCAAAAAAAAAAAAAAAAAGAAAGAAATATCCTGCTGGTAGGTCTGTCTTCTGTAAGTCTCTCCCCACTCCAATCTATCCTCCATTCAGCCACTAAAGTGCTGGTCTGATTTTATGTCTACTCAATAAACTCCATCACTTCCCTATTGCCTCCAGGATCAAATGCAAAATATTCTGTTTGGCATTCAAAGCTCTTCATAACCTAGCCCCCTCCAATCTTTCCAGGCATCTTACATCTTAATCCCCAACACATACTCTTAGATCCAATGACACTGGCCTCTTGGCTGTTCCACCAACCAAGACATTCCATCTCTTAGCCCTGGGCATTTTCTCTGGTTGTTCCCCATGCCTGAAACACTTTCCTTCCTCTGCTCTGACTCCTGACCTCCCTGGCCTCCTTTAAGTCCCAAATAAAATCTCACCTACAGGAAGCCTTCCCCAACCCCTCCTGATTCTAGTGACTTCTCTCTGTTACTTAATGCTTGTCTCTTCTGTATAAAGCTTGCTTCGTATGAATGTTGTCTCTCTCTTTCGATTGTAAGCTCCTTGAAGACAGGGACTATCTTTTGCTTCTTTTTGTATCCCCTGTAATGATTGGAATGATGCCACCTGCTGGAGAGTTACTCTAAGAAAGCTCCGCCATGAGAAGAAGGCCTTTGAGGGCAAGCCATGCGTCTTTCCTTGGTGTCAGGAAGTGACGTTTGCTCGTGGGTACTGTCAATCAAGGCTACCAGCCAATTAGCTTGAAGATGTGTGTGCATGTGGATGGGATGTTGCCAGTTTCACAGGAGGCTTGTGGGATGAAGGAGGTGTGACTCGCTCTCTTTTGTGAGGACTCTCGTGGAGAGTGGAGCATGGAGCTAAAATGCACACTCCCTGAGATAGATAGATATAGACATCTAGGTGTCTTGCTCTTCACCAAATTCTTATTCTCCTTAATAAATGCTTAAAAGTCTAAACTCTTGCTAAAGCTTCTAATTTAATGGTGACCACTCATTAGATATTTTGGACATACTAGCTAGAGTTGTAGCCCCTTACACCCCAGAGCATAGCACAGTGCATGGCAATTAGTAGGCATCTAATACATGTTTACTGATTGATTGGCAGTCTTTAAATGACTTGTAAATAGCTATCATCCCCTTCCCTACCTGTAAGACTTCTTTTTCTCCACTGATATGCTTCTCTCATTCCTTCAGTTGATTGTGATTTGGGATGGACTTGGGGCGCTTCACCTTTCTGGTTACTTATCTGAATGCTTTTCAGTTTATAAGCATCCTTTCCTATGATATAGAAACCAGAACTGAGCTCAGCACTACGCATTTATTCTGATCAGGGTAAAACACAGTGGGACTATCATCTCTTTATAAGTCATTTAATTTCTCAGTGCCCTCAGGCAACTCTAAAACTGGAAGTTTCAAAGAAGTTGCAGATTTGCTTTGGTAGAGATTTTCTTGCCAAGTGTTCCTTACATCAACAAAATCATGTCTGGGTCAAAAGTTAAAAAGAAGAAAAAATGGCTTCTCAATGCAGCAAAGGATTGCATGAGCTTTTTGTTTTCCCATACATACTATACTGTTGACTACTATTGAACTTACATTTCTATGAAATGCTGATAGGAAATATATGGGAATGAAGTATTGCATTGTGGATAGAATGTTGGATTCAGATTCAAGAAGAACTTGATTTTTGTAAGAATCCTTCCTCAGATGCTTAGTATCTGTGTGATGCTGAACAAGTCACTTAAGCTCTCCAGGTCTCAGTTTCTTTGTTTATAAAATGGAACCAATAGCTTTTGTAAGGCTTTTGTAAGGAAGAAAAGAGGATGCATGGAGAATACTTTGGCAATCTTAAAATGCTATATTCGGGGGCAGCTAGGTGGTGCAGTGGATAAAGCACCAGCTCTGGATTCAGGAAGATCTGAGTTCAAATCTGGCCTCAGACACTTGCCACTAACTGTGTGACTCTGGGTAAGTCACTTGACCCTCATTGCCCCGCAAAAGAAAAAAAGAAAGAAAGAAAGAAAGAAAGAGAGAAAGAAAGAAAGAAAAGAAAAGAAAATGCTATATGAATATGGTTACTATTATTGTTGCTGTTGTTTATGAGAATGGCGTATGCTACCATTAAGGATATCCTTGATTGGGACAGCTAGGTGGCACAGTGGATAGAGCACCAACCCTGGAGTCAGGAGGTCCTGAGTTCAAATCTGGCCTCAGATACTTGACACTTACTAGCTGTGTGACCCTGGGCTAGTCACTTAACCCCAAATGCCTCACCAAAAAAAAAAGGATATCCTTGATGAAGACAAGATTCCCAGTTGATTTTCCATAAAATGCTAGGTTTTTATAGTCATATAGCTGACTGAAAGATCAAGCAAACGTAGGCCAGAGAAGTATTAATGTCTTTTTTTTTCTTTTTTTTTTTTGGGGGGGGCAATGAGGGTTAAGTGACTTGCCCATGGTCACATAGCTAATAAGTGTCAAGTGTCTGAGGCCAGATTTGAACTCAAGTCCTCCTGAATCTAAGGCTGGTGCTTTATCTGCTGTGCCACCTAGCTGCCCCCTTCTTATTGATTTTTTAAAGTAACTTGTCAGAGAAAAATGTAGCCTTAAAGTTCCTTTTCTCGAAGACAAAAACGTTGACTCATAATAATAATAATAATAATAATAATATCTAAAATTTACATAGTGCCTACTATGTGTCAGATACTCTGCTAAGCATTTTATAAATAATACATTTGATCTGCATAATAACCCTGTGAGGCAGGTGCTATTATTATTATGATTATTATTATTATTATTCCCATTTTGCAGATGAGGGAACTGAGACAGATAGATTAAGTGATTTGCCCAGGACCATACAACTAGTAAGTATCTGAGGTTGAATTTGAACTCAGGTTCTCCTCATTCTAGACCCAGTGCTCTATCTGCTACACCATGATAACTTTGCTTAATAATCTCGATTATTGACATGAAGTCAGATATAAAACAAAGATATATGCTCATCAGTGGTGTTCACTGTTGTTTGTTTTTTTGTTTTTTTTTTGTGAGGCAGTTGGGGTTAAGTGACTTGCCAAGGGTCACACAGCTAGTAAGTGTTAAGTGTCTGAGGTCGGATTTGAACTCAGGTCCTCCCGTCTCCAGGGCTGGTGCTCTATCCACTGCGCCACCTAGCTGCCCCAGTGTTCACTATTGTCATGGAAGATGCCCTGTGCAATGTCCAAACAAAAGAGAATTGCCACTTCTGGAGAGGTTCTCCAACTGTTCTGCTCAGCTTCAGAACATGACAAAGCTTTCTCAGTGAAATCCTTAACAGTGAGAAAGAGATTATTCTCACCAACATGGAGCAGAGATAAGAGGTTTGGGCATCAGAGGCAGTGGGTTTAAATCCTGCTTCTGTGACTTGCTACCTGTGTGGCCTTAGACAAATCAATTTCCATCAGTGGGCTCAACCCAAATCAAGTCAACAAGCATTTATTAAGTGCCTGTTATGTGCTAGATACTGTGCCAAGTGTTGAGGATACAAAGAAAAGCTAAAAGCCCTGATGGAGCTCACATTTTAATGGGGATACAATGTGTGAACAACTAAGAACAACTATGTATCCTCTGCATATAGAGGATAAAGGGGAGGTGATGCCAAGGTAAGGCACCAGCATTAAGGGGGACCTGGAAAGCCTTCTTGCAGAAGGTGGGACTCTAACTGAAGCTTTTAGGTAGCCAGAGAAGCCAGAAGTCAGAGAAGAAGAAGGAGCACATCCCACAAGTGTGGGACAGCCAGTAGCACAACAGAAATGCCCAGTTGGGCTATGGAGCTTTTTGTTGGAACAAAAGCAAGGTCAGTGTCACTGGATCAAATAGTACCTGAAAGGGAGTGAGGTAAGGTAGAAAGGGACCAGGTTATGAATGGATTTGAAGTCAAACAGAGGATTTTCTATTTGTTCCTGGAGGTAATGGAGAGCCAGTGGATTTTACTGAATTAGGGGCACAGGTTTGACACAGTCAGAGCTGTGCTTTAGGAAAATGACTTCAGTAGTTGAGAAGACGATGGACTGGAGGAGAGGAAAGACTTGAGGCAGGGGGACCAACTAGAAGGTTATTGCAGTAATTCAGGTGTGAGGAAATGAGGGCCTGCACTAAGATGGTGTCACTGTCAGAAGAGAGAAGGAGGCATGTAAGAGAGATGTTATGAAGGTAGAATCGACAGGACTTGGCAACAGATTGGATACTGAGGATAAGAAAGAGTGAGGAGTTGAGTCTCTAAGGTGTCTTTTCGCTCTTGGGCCACAGTTCAATACTGTTCCATGGTTCACAAATTATTTCATATGGGTAAACTTTGTCTCCTTGACAAGGTTTTGAACTCTGAGGAAAAGGAGTGCCTACACATATTCCTCCATGATGCCAAACATAATGCTGAGCAATAAGTCCACGTTGACTGGAATCATGATAGAAACACTTCCTTCCTGACTGCCATGTTTGTATATTCCTTCCCTTTTAGAATGTAAGCTCCCCAAGGATAAGGATGATGTCTCCCTAACAGTATAGTACATCAAATACATAAAAGATATCTATCAAATCATATTTTCCAAATCAATTTTTCCAATCCATTTTCCAAAGTTCTTCCCCAAATGAAATCTCTTAATATTTGGGTATGATAAAGGAACAACAATGCTACAATCATTTATATAATATATAATAATTTGCATCTACATGGTGCTCTAAAGTTTGTGAAGCACTTTATAATTATTATCTCATTTTAGCCTCACAACAATCCTATGTGGTAGGTACTACAGATATTAGTATCCCCATTTTATAGATGAGGAAATTGAGGCAAGGATTCCTCCCCATTTGTTATAACTGGACCTAATAAGTCATAGTTAAGGTTTGCAAAACTCTGACCTTTATACAATCCAGGGAAGTAGGTAATAATAATATAACACTGTCCCCACTTTACAACCAAGGAAGACTAACACTTGGGTTGTAAATGAGGAGTAATCTTACAGTTTAAATAATCTATGACCAAACAGCAAATAAGTGACAGCAGTGGGTTTTGAACCCTTGTCTTTCTGACTCTAAGTCTATTACTCTATCTACTATACCACTTTACAATAATAACAGCACGGACATTTCTCTACAGCTTGGTCTGTGGGGACTTAATAATGAAGTTGCATAGAGTCTCAAATGAGAATAATTGTGACTGTTACCCTATTGTTATGATTTTATGACATCAGAATAGACACTCCTCAAAGACAGGGACTGTTTCATTCTTGTCTTCACCTAACATTTTGTCTTGCACATACTTAAATACTCAGATGGATCTATGATCTCATCAATGTGAATATTCCCTTTATTGGTACAGATTATAGCCCACCCATGAGTGCTCATCCTGTGCAACTGTTGTCCATGTTAAGGCACAGGTTAGATGCAGAGGGTCTACCCAACATGATTGGAGTCTTTCTTTTTTGTTTTTGGCATTGCAAGGATAACAGTGAAGAGTGTGAACTGCCCATCAGCTATTCTTCACTCATGTCAATTGCGTAGCCCATCATCTTTTTTCGCTCTTACATTTCTTTGAAATTCTTTACTCTGCCTTACATGTAGTAGGTGTCTAATAAATGCTTGAATTGAATGCACAGAAAGGGGATCTTAAACATTGAGTTATCCATGCAAATAAAATATGCATCTATAGTACATTTGTTATGGCCTACATTTTGTATTTTCAGGGCTGCTTCATATGGTCTCCTGAACTTTATAGAGTATGCAAATCACCTAGCTGTAATGGTGCATTTCTGAAAATGCTCTGGCCCTTCATATATACATAACCGTATCAGCCTGTCAGAACCTATATTACTCACTCCTGAGCATGCATACAAAGAAAAATCTATTCAGTTAAATTCACATGTGCTTCTCACACATTTGAAAATGCAGTCTAAATTTCTTATGAGTCTGAAAGGAATGGTGTGCTCTGAGATCCTTATGGATGTGTGTCAAAATTCACCATGTCTGGACAAATTTATGGTCTTTTGCCTTAAAGAAGAAAAAGAATGGGATTGAGAAAAGTCTAGGATGGCTGAAAATATTGCCTTCTGTGAAGTCCTAAGACATATTCAACACATATTTATTAAGCATTTACTATGTGAAAGGCATGGTGATAGAGGTTAGGGGTGCAAAGATGAAACATAGTCCCTTCCCTTGAGGAGCATAAGGTTTAATGGAGAAATGGAAGAGGGAGAGAGGATAAGGATGGATAAGGTTTAGAGGAAGAAGGAGACAAGATAAGTGTATTTAAGTATTTGAAGGACTGTCATGTGAAAGAGAAATTTTACTTTTTCTGCTTGACCTCAGAGGGCTGAACAAGGAAGCAATATGTAGAAGTTAGAGAGGCAAAGTTAGGCTTGATGTAACAAAGTAGTTACCAACAATGGAGGTCTTCCAAAGTAGAATGGGCTGCCTTGGGAGGCAGTGATCTATTTTACTGGGTATTCAATTCAATCTTGGATCAACACTGGTTGAAGATGTTGTAGAGACAATACTCATTCAAGTAGGATTGGATTAGATGGAGACTGAGTTCCCTTCCAACTCTGAAATTCTGTGATTCTGTGAAGGTGAAAAGTGAGAAATCCAGACAAATGACTACAAGAAAATGTAAGGTGAGAAAGCTTCCTTTTCATAGTAGCAAAAAATTGGTAACTATGGGGGTACCCATTTATTGGAAAATGGTTAAACAAATTATAGCACATAAATGTGATAGAAAATTATTGTGAACTCAGAAATTATGAAATGGAAAGTCTCAGAGGAAATTGGGAAGGTATCTCTATGTGAGGTGAGTAGCACCTTTACATAATTATATTTATTTTATAAAAATTTTAATTTTTATATCATATTATTTGTATTATATTATAAATATACTATTATATTTATATGACATTGTATCATAATATATTTCTATAATATCACCATATAACTTACATAACTTTACCAACATTAAGAATAATAGTAAACATTTATATAGCACTTACTATGTGGCAGACACAGTGCTAAGCACTTGACAATTATTATCCCATTCAATCTCTACAACCACCCTGGAAGCAAGGCACTCATCCCCATTTTACAGATGAGGAGGCTGAGGCAAACAGAAGTTAAATGACTTGCCCAGGGTCACACAGCTGGGAAGTATCTGAATCTGGATTTGAACTCAGGTCTTCCTGACTACAGGTCTGACACATTATCCACTATACCATTATTTCATTATAATGAAAAACAATTTTGAAAGACTTTAGAACTCTGATCATTGCAAAGATTAACCAAGATTCCAAAGGACTGAAGATGAAGTACAATACCACTTCCAGACAGAAAGGTCAATGACTCAGAGTACGGAAGGGGACACAAATTTTGGAGAAGCATGGTAATGAAATTGATTTTCCTTAATTAAGCATAATTTTATGAGAGTTTTCTTCTGTTGTTCAGCCAGGGGCCAGGGGAGGAATGGGAAGGCAAGAAAATAAATAAAAGAAATGCTTGTTAGTTGACATTTTTTTTTTATTTTAAAGGGAGGGAGAGATTTTTTTTTTAATCTAGGAGGATCAGGAAAGTTTTCATAAAGGAGGTGGCACCAGACTGGAGCCTTGAAGGAAACAAAGAATTTCAACAGTTAGGGAAATGTGGAGATGGGGATGAATTCCAAGCACAGAGGACAATAGCTCTTATGAAAGCATAGAGGTGGGGCACAGCAGAAGAGCCCAAGGACCAATCAGCAGTTTGGTTGGCACACAGAGTTTGTAAAGAGAAGTCATGGAAGCCAGGTTGTGCCATGGACAGAGTTCTGGACTTGGAATCAGGAAGTTGTTGTTACTCATGTCCAACTCTTTGTGACCCTATTTGGGGTTTTCTTGGCAAAGATACTGGAGCAGTTTGCCATTTCCTTCTCCAGTTCATTTTACAGATGAGGAACTGGGGCAAACAGGGTTAAGTGAGTTGCCCAGGGTCATACAGCTAGTAAGTTTCTGAAGTCAGATTTTAATTCAGGAAGAAGTCTTCCTGACTTCAGGCACAGCAGTCTATCCGCTGCACTACCTTCAAATCCAGCCTCAGATACTTATTAGCTGTGAGATCCTGTGCAAGTCACTTAACCTCATTCTACCTCAGTTTCCTCTTCTATAAAATGAGGATAATAGTAGCACCTATTGTAGTACTATGGTTGTGAGGATCAAATAAGATGCTTTTTGAAAACTACTTCAAAAAAAGTTAAAGTGCTAGATAAATGCTATTAAGAAGTCAGAAAGGTATGGCAAAGCCTTGTTGTGGAGGACTGTTAATGCCAGGAGTTTTATTTTATCCTTTTGTCCTCTCCTCTTTATACTGGACATGCTCCTTCTTCCTGCCCTTTTTTCAGACTTATGCACCCTATTGGATTCAACCAGGCCCTTGAGAATATGCCAGTGACTGAACATTTCCTTTCCTGTTATGTCAGAGTTAGGAATCCAACCAGATTCACCTGACTGAGAACTTACCCCTTCTCTGTAGGACCCAGATCGTCCTGTAGCCTCAGGGAGCTGCCTACATGTGAGGATGCTTCTGACCCAGTCATCTCTCACTCTGAATATCCTCACAGGAGGAATCTCTGGAGAGCTTGCTATGGCTTGGCATGCTGAGTCACATGGCAACGTGTCCTAGTGACCCTCCCCCCTTCTTCCTACTGTGACTGAAGAGCAGTGTTCCAGAGGTCTGCCAATTGATCTGGTTGCATTCTTTCCTCTTTGTTCCCATTTTTGCCCATTCCTGCCTCAGAGGAGTATTTTGTTTGAGGCCTTGACCTTGCCTTTGTGTGGCTAAGATGGGCTGTAATAAAGGTTCATTGCTCTATGCATTACTGGCTTCCTTTCTGAAACTCTTCTTCCCCCTGCCAAATCCCATAGCTATTTTTAAGGACTGAGGTAGTGTGATAGGAAGTCATGCCTCAAATATGGGGGAAAGCACAATAATGATAATATTTATATTAAACTATTATTTAAGGTTTTCAAAGCACTTTGCACATCTCTCATTTGCTCCAAATATCAATCCTGTGAGTAGGTGCTATTATTTATCCTAATTTTACAGATGAAGAAACTGAGGCTGAATGAGGTTAAAGTGACTTGCCCAAGGTCACACAACTAGTAAATGTCAAAGCAACATTTGAATTGATGATGTCTTCCTGATTCTGGGTTTAGCACTCATCCACTGCGACACAGGACTCTAAGACAACAATTATGCAAGTGGAAAGAATAGTGGATTTGGAGTCAGAAAAAAATGGGTGCAAATCTTTACCTGTGCAACTTTGGGCAAATGTCTTAACTCGTCTGAGTCTTACTTTCCTTGTTGGTAAAATGAGGAGGTTGGACAAAGTGATCTTTGATCTCCATTCCAATTACACATCGGTGTTCCTAGGAAAGCAGAACTAGAATTTGGGGGCTCCCGGGATTCCCAAAGCTTCCCTGATCTCTTTTATTCCAGAACCTAGTAGCCTAATTAAGGTTCCTTTCTGTTATACCTGACCCAGGAACTCACTTTTCATCTAGAACCCCCAGCTTTCCCCTCCAGCATCTGCTAGAGGTGACACATGCTTCCCTTCCCCATCTCCAGCACAGCTCAACTGTAAGATAAGGGGGGAGCCTCTAAATTCCCAGGGATATAGGGGATTTCACTCAAGTAGTCCAAAGAAAGACTGTCCAGAAAGTAGCAGCCCCTCAGGTGATCAATGGCTCATCAAATCAATGGTTTAGAGCTGGAAGGAAGTTCAGAGGCCATTTACTCCCACCACATTATTCTTTTTTTTTTTTTTTTTTGGTGAGGCAATTGGGGTTAAGTGACTTGCCCAGGGTCACACAGCTAGTAAGTGTTAAGTGTCTGAGGCCAGATTTGAACTCAGGTACTCCTGACTCCAGGGCCAGTGCTCTATTCACTGCGCCACCTAGCTGCCCCAGAACATTATTCTTAAGATGAGGAAACTGAGGCCCAGCAAGATTAAGTGACTTGCCTCATTCCTAATATAAACCCAAATACTTTAGGACAGCAGGAAATATATTCTTGACAACTCTAATGGCAGTATCACATCAGTCTCTCTCCTGCATTAATGCCTATACTCAAATGCCTAGACACTTTATCTCACTGGCAAAATTTGTTTTTGATTGTCAGAAAATAGAACTCACACATCTGTCTGTTATAAGCTGGGTACTCTCTCCCAGAGCAGAGATAAACAGAACAATCATGTGCTTGGGTAAATGGGTTTGCATTATTTAACCCAATCAGAGGAAGCCTGTATGAAGAGCGCCATTGAGTCACTTGCTTTGTAATCTGCGGGGTACAATACAACAATTAACACTCACTTGGCTCGCCTGATTCAAAGACTGGAGTTGTACTATTTTTAGATGGACTTTGTGCATTACTGTTTACAAAGTGTACTGTGTTCAATTCTTTGAATGGCTGCCAAGAAGTTGGGCGAAGACCTCCAAAGTTGCCCTAAGAAACAGTGGCACCCTAATCAGGGCCACTCCAGCCAGCTGAGAGGTCTGCCTTTGTCTTCCTGCTTCCCCCTCCTTCATCCCCACTGGGATGTCGGTGTGAAAAGAAAAAAAAAAGGAGACAAAGTCGGGGCTGGGGGGGAGGGGAGGGAAACAGGGAGAAGGAGAGGGACTCATTATCTTCCCTGGAGTTCAAATAGAGTGGTTTTGCTCAGCCTTCTAGATAGCAGGTCATGTGTAAACATCTTTAGTGCTTTAAGCTGCTCTTTGTCAAGACCAGGTTTGGGCAGGATTTTACCCATTTATTTACATGGGAGCTAATCTGACGGCAGCAGGTGCGTCATGGAACACCCTGTCAAACCCAGACGTGGGCACTGGAGCAGCTGGGGTTTGGTCATGTGACACCAAACCCATTTCCCTAGCCAATCCAGCCTTGGCAAGTCGGCCAAGTGGCAGCACGGGAAGGAAGGATGAAGGATGGGGGCGAGAACACTTGGCACTCGAGCTGGTGGTAAGCAGGTGGTGGGTGAAGCAGTTGCAAAGGGAGAGCGGTTGAAGGGCACCACTTTTATTTTGCAGCCAACTTCAACAACAAAGGTAAATACCTGAAGGAATCAAGCTTCCCGCACTGCCACAGCCTGAGCAGATCTGAGAACTTGGAACCCTTCTAGAGCTCCAAGTGGAGTTTGGGCAAATCACAAAGAAGGGCTTTTGTCAAAGTGCCCACATCATTTGCTTGGTATTCCATCAAGGGCTATAAACTACTTTCTAGGTGTCTCAAAAGGGAATGGAGTCAGGCCCTAAAAGTTTTGTAACAATCACATAAAACGTCATGGTGTCAAATGAAAACTGTTTACTCTGTCCTCTAAATCCTCCCCTACCCCAGAGTTCTTTATTTCTGTCAAAGACACCAAGAACCCTTCAGTAACCCAGGTTAACAACCTCAAAATTGTTCCCCACTCTGCCCTTCTTCTCATCCCCATCCTCAAAGATAATCAGTTGTTTAGCTTAGTTTATTTTATCTTCACAATACTTCAAATTCATTGTATCCCCTCCACACACATGGCTACCATTCTAGTTCAGGCCTTGATCACCTCTTACCTGGATGATTGCCAATGACCTCCTAATTGGTCTCCTGGCTTTTGGTTTTTTCCTTTCTCCAGTTCATCTTCCACATGGCTGCCAAAATAGATTCTTAAAGCACGTTTGGCTTTGTCATTCCCCTGAGTTAGAAGCTTCAGTGGTTCCTTATTAACTCTAGGAGACAATACGAATCCTGTAGCCTGACATTTAAAGGCCTTCAAAAAATTGACTCCAACCTACCACTCCAGTCTTATTACATATTACTTCCCTTCACATCTAGCTTACTTGGTGTTCCTTAAACTCTGCATTCATCTCCCACCTCCATGTCTTTTCATATGCTGTTTTCTGTGATTGGAATGATCTCTCTACCCAGCCCTGACTCTCAGAATTCTAAAAATGAGGAATTACTGCTGAGCTCAAGGGTGCTGTTTCATCTACTCCCTCTCCCAGAGAGACCTCTGTTCTGGACCCATTCATGTGGTCTTGACTAGATTTGTTCCTAGGGGAGTCTGGCCTCTCTCTAATGAGGAGGGGTGGGGTGTTGAGGATAGGCATCTTTTTCTCATTCTTTTTGGCTGGCCTGAATCTTCATATTCTTCATGGGAACAGAGGTAGGGTCGGGATAAAGGGCACAGAATGCCCCTCCCTGGGAGTTTAGAGAGAGTGAACTAATTGCCATATGGGAGGGTTGAAGCAAGAGACAAAGCTGAAAGCTGTCTCTTTTAACTTATGCTGTACTCTGACTCTGGAGGTAGGGGAAGGAGGGAGGGAGAGAAGGAGGAGCCAGGGACCACTGAGAGTTTGCCACATCATACCAAAATACCAAGGCTTTTTGCTGATCCACCACGTGACCGGAAGCAGTCAGGGAGTTTTTCATCTCCAAGGTACCCAAATGCTGAGTCATACATATGGTCAGTCAGAAGCAGGCAGGGAATAGCTGCACATGCTTTGTATAACCCATATCATAGAATCTCTAGCTTCTTTCAAAGCTCAGCTCATATGCCATCTCCTGCAGGGAGCCTTTATTAATTGCCCTAATTATTAGTCCCCACTTCCTTTCTCTGTCATGTATATTCCGGTGCCTATCACTCTGCCTTGCAAAAACAAAACAAAACAAAAGCCAGAGGCTTAATAAATGCTTAATGGATTGAATTGGATTGTATTATTTTCTTGTTTGCCCCTTTTTGGTCCACTTTGCCCAACCATTGCCTGGAATGGGAAGTGGGCCAAGCTCAGCTGGACAGAATTCATCAAAGCTTTGGAAGTTCAATGTCCGGGTATTTTGCATGTGCCTTGTTGGTTTGAGCCTCTGTAAAATGATCTGTTAAATTTCCATATAAGAACCACATCAGTTAGAGAAAGAAAAAATAGTGCCTTGAATATAGAGACTACCTTCACTACAAAGAGCTTGAAGTACCTTGGCATTTATCCTTCCAACACCGTGTGTGTGTGTGTGTGTGTGTGTGTGTGTGTGTGTAAAAAGAGAAAAAAGGGAAATATTGGATGGATCTTAGAATTCATCCAGCTGAACTACTTAATTCTGGGGGGGGGCCAATGGGGGTTAAGTGACTTGCCCAGGGTCACACAGCTAGTAAGTGTCAAGTGTCTGAGGCTGGATTTGAACTCAGGTCCTCCTGAATCCAGGGCCGGTGCTTTATCCATTGTGCCACTTAGCTGCCCCCCAACTACTTAATTTTAAAGAGGAAGACTATATCTAATCTGGAAAATTATATAATTTTGGATTCATGAAAAATTATGATTATATGAAAAATGATAAGTTTAGAAAAATTATAATTGGGTCACAAGTCCTGCTGCGGTCGCCATTCAAATGTAGAAATATTTTATTAACTAGGACTAATTTGGGGGGCTAATCTGACTGGGATGACTAATCTGGGGACTTTTGACTGACTGGCTATCTGACGGCTATTAATTTAACATGGGCCGTTTAAAAAGTTCCACCACACTGCTCCCAAATTGATAAGCAAAATATTAAGAAACCTCTTAACTAAATAATCAAAGCAGAGTTTATTTATGAGATACTGTTTAAAATGTGAGAATACAGGGAAATAAAATGTACAACCTGACTGCGTTCCTGTTCCGGTGCTTCCACCTGCTGCCCCTGGAACCTTTTGAATACAATAAGGGCCTTAGCCGCCTCTTGCCTCAGGGTATGTTTCACTTTCCCTACTCTTCTCTTAATCTTCACTTTCTCCAACCTGTCCCCAGTGCTGACCGCTTCTGTGCTACCTCTGCTGCCTCCTGGTCTGTTTGTCTGTCTGCTCCGTCAGTCGGCTCTCTTAATCTCCTTAGCCTCTCCCAAGCTCTGTCAGTCCGGCCTCCTAATCTTGTCCTTCAGCCTCCTCCTCTTGTTCGAGCTGTCTAGTCCCCCCTGCTGTCTAACTCCCAGGTCTATATATATCTTTCTTATCTCCACTCAAATCTTGGGGCTTTTTTTTGTGCACCCCCACAGACCAAGCTAATCCTCCAGCCAGAGCTGTGGCTGGGGCTGGGGGGATGCTCGAACATCACATGCCTCAGCACAGGCTACAGCCAGAGCCCAGCCTGGATGAACCTGGGATCTCTGGGATAGCTCTGCTCAGGGTGGAGGGAGCACTCCCTCCCCCCAGCTGTCTGACCTGGCATCTTGTACAGCCCACAGGACTTTTTGGCTCAGCTGAAGCAGAGGGGGAGGGGCACCAGCTCCTCCCACACAGAAGAGACCCTGAGGGCCTAAGACTTTCTAATCTCAGCCTAAAGGTAGGGACCCCAAATCAATATAAATTTCCACAGAGGTTAAATAACTTATCCAAGGTCATCTCAATTGATGGGAGAAACAGTTGTAGAACCAGTCTACTAGTCTAATCCATTCTCTACTGCACTAACAAGGGCAGTTACTAAAAGCTTACTTCAAGAGCAGGCCCATGAACTGAGCTTTGAAGGATGCTAGAGATTCTGTGTTATGGGTCATACAGAGCACATGCAACCACTCTCTGCCTGGTACTGACTGACTCCTTGTATGACTCAGCATTTGGGTACCTTGAAGATGTAACACTCCCTGATTGCTTCCTGTCATGTGGTGGATCAGCAAAAAGCCTTGGTATTTTGGTATGATGTGGCAAACTCCAAGTGGTCCCTTGCTCCTCCTTCTCTCCTCTCCTTCCCTCACCTAACATCTTAGTTGGAAGAGATCCTCTAGGTGTACTAGTCTAATCCCCACCCCCTCGCAGGATTTCCTCACACCTACACCATCCCTGGCAGGGGACTGCCCTCCTCTTAAAATTATCTGGTGATAGAGGATTCACTATCTAGGAAGGCAGCATTTCCCCTCTCCAGACAGCTCTAATTATTAGAAATTTAGCCTTTAATTTAAGCTGAAACCAGTGTCCCTGTTACTTCATCCATCTACCCTCTCTGGAACAATAGATAATGTCTCCTTCCATGGGACAGCCCCTCCAATATTTGGGAAAAGTTTCCCTGCCACAGCCTTTTCTTCCACGGGTTAAATGGACCCTATATCCTCTATGCAGAGTGATTTCTAGGTTGTTGTCCAGCTCTGTATGTATGTTCTCAGGATGTTTGAGCTGGGTGGGATATTTATGCTATTATTAATAGTATTGCTGTTTGCCCTGGCAAGGGCAGGGCCATATGTTTTATATATTGCTGCTTCTTGCAACTTCTTTACATTCCCCCCCCCTTTTTATTGTAGACTTGAGGTAGCTAGGTGGTGCAGTAGATAGAGCACTGGCCCTGAAGTTGGGAGGATCTGAGTTCAAATTTCACCTCAGACACTTACTACCTGTATGACCCTGGGCAAGTCACTTCACTCCAATTGCCTTAAACATCTGGGGCCATCTCCAGTAGTCTTGATATATATATATATATATTGCCACTGGATGCAGATGGCTCTGGAGGAGAGAATGAAATTGGTGACCTTGCACAGCTCTGCCAAATCAGTGTAAGTCATGACATCACCCTGATGTTATGGTCTTCTTCCAGAATGAAGGACAAACAACAATAATTGTGAACTTAATCACCAACAACCATAAACATTTTCACTTCACAGAGAACATGAAAGAAAATTGTATAAGAAACTGAACTTCTTACATTTTTTTATTTAAAATTTTTTTTAACATGGTAGTAACAAAAATGCTCTGTGTTTTATGACCTCCCAATGTTCTTAGTGTTTTATCTAATCAGTGATTAACCACGATTCTTTCCCCAGCTGAGAAAAAAGTAGGCTAGTTAAGGCTAGATATCATAAGAGCAAAAATCTTTAGTCCATTTGTGGATTTATAGCCCCTGGATGGGTCCCATAACCATGAATAATCATCATCACCGTAATTAGCATATCATGTGCTTTAAGCTTTGTAAAGTGTTCTACACAAATTTTCTAGTTTTCCCCTTTATAACAAACTTGGGGGTGCTGTAATTATTTTAATTTTAAAGATGAGGAAGGATGCTGAGGTTCAGAGATGGTGAGTTACTTGCTAATAGTCTAAGAGCTGCTGAGTCTGAAATAGGGTGGTAGCAGAGATTCTGCCCAGAAGTGACATTGCCAATGGAAGGGTTCAGTGCTTGTGTCTGCCATCACTGCCTACCTCTTGTCAAAGCCTTTTTGAGTTGGTACGACCAGCCAGAGCACAGGCTCCCTTGGCAAACCCCAAACAACTTCCCAGAGGCTCTGCTGAGGTACCTGGGGTCTTTGGTGGAGAACTATAGAGGGCTTTCATGATCTTCCCTCATCGATGTTCCTGCTTCACAATGCCCCATAGGGAGCAGCATAGATTCCAAGAGCACTGGGATCCTTTGTGCAGTTTGGCAGGTGAAGATTTTTGATCCATTGGGTAATGGAAACATTTTTAAAAATCTCTTCTTTTGCTTGATGTTTTCCCATGATGTTGCATGTTCCTGTTTTGACTGAAAGAGAAAATAAAACATCTCTACCTGATGTTGGAATTGAAATTAATCTCTCTTCCTTACTTTTAGCCAAGTTATCCATCCTTTTGGAATTTGTTTTTGCTTTTAAAGGTGCAATGACTGCTATTTCTCCCACCTGGCAGATCCCTAACAAATACACCTTTTCTTCTTTCTTCCACTTGGCTCTGAGAGAGGGCACAGGAAGCAACAGTTCCGATGGTAATTAATGCAGCCCTTTAGAAGACCAGAGGGCCTCTGACCAATAGGAAAAGGGCTGTGCTGGCTGTCAAAAGAAGCCAAGCTCTTGAGTTAATATTCTTTCACTGGAGGAGACAAATTTACTTCTCCTTCCATCTACATACCTACAGGACAACTTTGAATAATCTGTTTGAGCAAAGTAGGGGGTTTCTCTGTGGGTAAACATTAACTATGAATAACATTGCCTATAGGCCTGAGCCTGGGACTCTTAAATATTAATGTGATATTTAGAGAAATGCTAAATAGAGGTTACATAAGGAATAGTAAAATAATATCCTCCCCATAGGAATGTGGTTTCAAGCACAGAGCCTATATTGGAGAGGATCTCAGATTCCACACCTTTTTTTTGGTGAAAACAGAAGGAAAATTGGTAAAGTAATGTAAGAGAGAGCAACTCTGTCCTTTATACCTGAAAAGTCTAGTTTGAACAAGGGAATACTGGCTCCTCCCTCTTCAGCAGGCCCATACATGGACTTGTAGTCAACTGGGAATGTGGTGTCCTATTTATGTTGGAACTTGTTTAGCTATGCCTGATTCGACACTGGAGCCCACCTATGCCTCAAGCCTTTTGGATGCTATTTCTCTCTCACACTTATTCATTTGTGCATTCATTCATTCATTTATATATTTGTTTATTTGCTTAATGGTTTATCAAGAGGAAGTATGATGTCGTAGATAAATGCCTAACCTTGGAATCAGGAAGACTGGGATTTAGATCCTGCCTTTGACACATACTCTCTTGTGACCATGGGCAAATTTCTTTGCTGCTTTGTTACACTCCATCCCCCAATTCTCTAAGATTATAACTTATGATTGCTGAATCTGATTTGTAAAATTTCCATACCCAGAAGTTCAATACACCAATAAAAGCACAGGTCATAACCACATTTTAATTTTTTAAAATAAATGTTATTGATGACTTTTATTTTAACATCACAGTCATTTCTACATTTAACTCCCACACACTCATAAATATAAACTCACATATTCTCTTTTCTCTCTCTCTCTTTCACACACACACACACTCCTAACATAGACTCCTTTGTATCAACAACAACAAATTTAAGCAAAACCAACCAACATGGCATATGCAGCATTCTATCCCCATAGTGGTGTGAGAGCCAAATTGGATATACGGAGCATTAATCTCCCCCTTTAACTTTCCCTAAGAAAAAGGAGCCACTGTGCTTTAATCTGTGATGGGTCAGTTTTTTACTATTGCTTGGGAATTAATTAGACAACAAGAGCTGAAACCAATTAGGGAAATAAGGAAGGAGAAATACAAATGAATACTCTTAGATCTAAGCTTAGTCTATTCCTTTATAAAACTCACCAAATCCCAAACTGCCTGCTAGACCGTGAATCCCTGAAAATACCGAATACCAAACCACATGCACTCCTTTCAATCCCGCTCTGTCATTGCTAAATCCACCGCCAGAGAGAGAGAACTTCCATTCCTGCCCTCACTTTTAAGTCCCCGACCGGAAGTTCCTTGCGTTCTCCTCCCCCCAAAAAAGAAGTCCTTCAAAAGCCGCTTCAGAAGCATGCGCAATCTCTCAAATGATTCAGCTAAAACTTCTAATATATATATTTTACCACAAATAATTTTTACCACAGTGGCCCACTTCTCAGTCAAGAGATGGGAAGATATGTATCATTACTCCAGAGGAGTGCTCATCCCTGTAACTGAGATTTTGACTTTTTTAAAAAGGAGTCCTTTATTTTTCTTTATATTATTTGAGTCATTCTGAATATTGTTCTTTATGTTCTCTTTACTTCATAGTGCATCAGTTCACAAAAGTCTTTCCGTGTTTCTCTGAATCTCTCATAGTTATTTTCACCATACAACAGCAATCCATTATGGTCTTGTGTGACAGTTTGTTCAGCCACTTCCCAATTAATGGGTATTCACTTTTTTCTCAGTTCTTTGCTACCACAAAGGTACTATTATGAATATTTGGGTTTATGTGGGATCTTTCTTTCTGTCTTTGACCTGCTTAGAGTAGAGTATTTTAGCCCCATGGATCTTGCTATTCAAGATATAATCCTAATGATGGCTAGCCTTTACCTTGTGCTGTAAGGTTTGCAAAATATTTTACACATATTATCTCATTTGAACCAGACAACATCCCTGTGAGGTGGTTCTTATTATCCTCTTTTTATAGATGAGAAAACAGATCAACAGAAGCAAAGAGACTTGGCCAGGATCCAATAATTATTAAAAATCTGAGACAAGACTTGAACTCAGATTTTTCCTAACCCCAAATCCAGTGTTCAATCCCCAACAATCTACCTGACTGCCTCTAGCAGATATTTGTTGGAGATGGCAATAGTTTCCTTTGACTAGAAATGCACACAATTTATATGTTAATACAGTTAATAGGCATCTCTGAGATGATCTACTCCAATCTCCTCCCTTTGCTGTTGAGGTCATTAAGGCCCAGTTATAACTGAGTTAGGAAGATTTCAGCAATAGGGCTTTTTCTGTGGAGTTGCTTAGAGTGCTGTACATGGAGTTAAGAAAAACTGAGTATGAATCTCATCTTTAATGATTTCCAGTTATGTGATCATGGGCAAATAATTTCTACTCTTTGAGTCTTACTTTCCTCGATGGTAAAATGGGGATAATAATAGGTTTGTTGTGGGGAACAGATGAAGCATTTTGTATATTTTAAGTTAGAAGGACCAGATTCATCAACTGCTTCAATTGACACAATAAAAATAATTTTACAATAATTTACTATAAATTTTCCTATCTATATACTTTAAATACAAATAAGTACAAGTAAAAATTTTAATTTTACTCTGAAATTACAATTTTCATCCTGCTGTCGCTACGATGTGCAAATGCACTACATCAACTGACATAGCTTGGTCCTTTGAGGTTTCCTTAAATTTCAAGTATATGGGAAGAATTTAATGAAAGTTGAGTTTAGTGACATTTGCTAAAAGATAATAACAGAGACACATGGAATAGCAAGTTTGTTGATTTTTTTCTTGGTCTGTTCCTCTCTGTCTCTGTCTTTCTCTGTCTCTTTCTGTCCCTCTCTGTCCCTCTCTGTCTCTCTCTGCCTCTCTCTGTTTCTCTCTCTCTGTCTCTCTTTCTCTTCCTTATATAGTCACAAAGGGACCATCAGGTTCAGAACCTCTTGAGGGTAAGAAATTTGTCTTAGCAAATGATCATCTAACTTTAAATGGAAAGGTTTACTTGAATTGCTTATGGTGTCTTTCTTTGATATTTTTTACCCTGTATAAGCAGATGATTGAGGGAAGGGCAGAGGACCCCCAGGATGTAAGGGGACTAAAATTCTAGTTATACTGTCTAAAATATCTAATGAGTGGTCGCCAATAAATTATAAGCTTTAGCAAGAGTTAGACTTTTAAGCATTTATTAAGGAGAACAAGAATTCGGTAAAGAGAGAGAGAAAGGCCTAGATTCATCTATCTATTAAAGCGAGAGCACATTTCTAGCTCCCTTCTCCACCAGAGTCCTCAGGAAAGAGAGCAAGTCAGAGCGCCAGACTCCCTCTTCTTCTTCCCACAAGCAAACGTCACTTCCTGATGCCTAAGAAAAGATGCATGGTCTTGCCCTCAGAGACCTTTTCCTCATGGTGGAGCTTTCCTACGGTAAGTCTCCAGCAGGTAGCGTCATTCCAATCATTACAAGGAGGAGAATGAAAGAAATCTTACTGGCCTAGTAACCTGAGAAGTAATTATAATAGCATAACAATAATAACAAAAATAACAACAGCAAATGTAATTTACATAGTGCTTCAGTTTTCAAAGGTAAATATTACAACTCTATTTTAGAGATAAGAATCTACTCAATAACTGTGTTAATTAGGGACTACAGGTATTATATTAGTATTTTAAAGATGAAGGATTTGAGACTCAAGGTGACTAAATAACTTATCACAGTGCTACAGTTAGTGTCAATGGAAACATTTGAATCCAGGTCTTTCTGAGTCCAAGACCAATGCTCGTCTCACTGTGGCAGATTGGCTGCCTTTCTGATGAGATTAAACATTAATTTCCAGGCTGTTGGATGAAAATAAACACAACCAAACCTGAAGCCAAGATGATGAATTGTGCCCTCCTCTTACCAAAGGAGTTAGAATTCCTGTGGGATACCAAAGCTCAGCCAGAACCAAGGCTCCACAGAGTGAGGCAATCAGCAATAAGAGCAAATGTGCTGAATATGTGTCCAAATATCCATA
The DNA here is from genome assembly GCF_019393635.1 of Dromiciops gliroides. Classification (NCBI taxonomy): domain Eukaryota; kingdom Metazoa; phylum Chordata; class Mammalia; order Microbiotheria; family Microbiotheriidae; genus Dromiciops; species Dromiciops gliroides. Next base: position 140,564,023 of record NC_057866.1, on the reverse strand, counting down.
GAAACAGGAAATGTGTTGTTGGAGGCTGAGGTTTGTGTCAAATCAAATCAATAATCAAAAGTAGATCTTATGTCGGGGGCAATTGTCCCAGTGCTGCCTTGACATTCTCCCTTACTGGGTTTCCTTCTACCTCTTTGAACAGTCCTCCTCTGTCTCTTTGCCCAGCATTTTCTGCTCTCAGCCCTAAAAGGGATAGTTGACTGCAGTTGTATTCTTGTTCCTCCACTCTTCTACCTAAACTCGCCTTCCCTTAGAGGACTTAATGCATTCCCATAATTTAAACCACTTCCATTCTGCAGACGACTCACATATTTACAGCTCCAGTTCTACCTAGCATATTACCCCCATCTCATCCTAAAATATATATATTTTTTGCAGGCAATAGGGGGTTAAGTGACTTGCCCAGGGTCACACAGCTAGTAAGTGTCAAGTGTCTGAGGCCAGATTTGAACTCAGGTACTCCTGAATCCAGGGCTGGTGCTTTAACCACTGCGCCATCTAGCTGCCCCCTCATCCTAAAATATTAAGACTTCGAAGAGTTTTGAGAGATCACTGGGGTTAGTGAAGCAGCAGGCACAGAAGGAATCATGGACCTTTGCTCTCCCTTCTCACCTCAGTTTCTTAGAATCCTCACTTCCCTTCAAAGCTCAACTCAAATGCCACCTTCTACAAGACTCTTCCTGATTCTCTGGGGGTTATTAGTGTTCTCAACTCTCTCCAGAATTATTCATAATTGCTTTTTAAAAAAAATATTTTAAATTTATGAAACAAAACAAGCATTTCTGTAACACAATAGAATAATTAAAATATGTTTGCATATGAAAGTGCAAATCTATGATGTACAACTTGCTATTCCTTTTAAATTCATCAATTTATCATGTAAATTTCTTTTTTTCTCCCCATCACCTGCCCCAGAGATGGCTATCATTAGACATAAATATGTATACATATTTACACACATATATAAATATATTTATATACATATGTAAAATCATTCTATATATACATCTAGTAATCATCTCTCTCTCTCTCTTTTTTGTCAGGGCAATGAGGATTAAGTGACTTGCACAGGGTCACACAGCTAGTAAGTATCAAGTGTCTGAGGCTGGATTTGAACTCAGTCCTCCTGAATCTGGGGCCAGTGCTTTATCAGCTTCATCACCTAGCTACCCCCTGTATTTATCTTTTACACATTTTGTAATGACATTTCTTTGTATTTTGTTTCTCCAGTGGACTATAACTTCCTGAGAGTAGAGATTGTTTCATTTGTGCCTTTCTCTCTCCAGAGCTTAACATAATGTCTTGTACATAGTAGGCACTTAATAAGCAGTTTTTTGAATGAATGAAAGAGTTGAAAATATGAAGCTAGAGCTCCTGGAAAGAGTGGGACTGGATATGTTATATAGACTGTATAGGTGGTTCTAGATTTGGAAGTCATCCAAGCCTTGGGAAGGATGTAGAAGAAGTTTAGACAATGAGTGAGGGATGGAGCCTTGTAAAATAGGTGTATTTAGGGGGCAGGAGGAGGAAGAAGAGCCTGCAAGGAAGAGAGAGAAGGTGTGATCTGAGAGATGGGAGGAGAATCAGAAAATTGCATCCTTAGAAAACAAGAAGAATATCAAGAAGGCAGAGTGTGATTGACAGTATCAAGGGCTAAAAATAGCCAATGAGAATGAACAGTGAGAAAAAGTCACTGGATTTGGCAATCAGTTGTGACATCTGATGATATTGTTTCAGAGGAGTCATTGGGATGGAAGTGAGAGATTAAAGAGTGGTTTTGTAATGAGGAAATAGTGAGTTTAGATGTATCAGTCAACCATTCAACAAGAGTTTTTTAAGCACTTAAAAGGTACCAGGTGCTGTGATATGCCCTGGGGAAAACAAAAAAAGGCAAAAATAGTCCTTGCCCTCATGGAACTTACATTCCAATTGGGGAAGACAACATGTAAATAACTAGGCAGACATAAGATTCATAGAGAATAAGTGGAAAGTAATTTCAGGAAGGGAGGTATTAACAGAAAAGGACTCTTGGTAGTAGATGGTATTTTCTCTCATCATTTTCTCTTATTATTCTTTCTCTCTGTCTCTCTCTGCTGGCATGTGAGGAGGGTTTTGTTTTTCCCCATGTAAGTTCTTGGTGTCCACCTAGGTCTGTCCAGGCTTGCAGAGGCAAGAATAGACATCTCTAGTGCCTTGTCCCCTCACCCTTCTTCAAGGGAGACTTTGAATCCTACAAGGAGGGGAAACAGGAGGTTGGGAGCAGAGACTGGTCTCTCTCCTATTTCAGAGAGAAGAGGTACCAGGCTAGAATTATATTTCTTTGCTCCCTTAAATATCATTAGTCTGTGAGAAGTAGTTTTCATGTTCAAGCTGAGTTCCTGATAGTTGTTTTTTAATGGGGAAAGTAAAGCTTCAAGTTGTATATCCAAAGCTTGACTTCTTCCAGTTCCACAATGAGTACACAAAGCAAATTTAAAGAGCAATTCATTCAACTTACTATTTATCCAAGTTGATAGCAAAATAGAAATCATAGAAAGTATATATAGGAGAACACATACCAGACAATATAGTTTGAAGGAGCTCTTCCATTGGGAGTGATATAACTCAAACTCAACCAAGAAAGAATCCCAGATCTCACTCAAGGGAAATTCTCTGAAGTCTTCAAAGTAGATAGGGACACAATTAAAGTTCTACATTTTGATTTCCCACCCCTTTCCTGCTAGAGTGTTTCTCCCTTCATAGACCTGAAAAGATGTTGGAATTGCACCTCTTTTCTCTCAAGGCTAGAATTTGGAAAAGCCTAGGATCTCTCTCCTCTTTAACTCTCATGAACTCAAACCTGCCCTCTCACTGAGGACAACATTGAGTAACCAATCTCTACTAATGAGGATAAAGTCCCATACAATTGGCCCTTTGAACCAAGGGTTACAAAAGCATTAATTAACTCTCTCTCTCCTACTCTCTCCTCAAATGAATAATGGGAAAAATAAAAGAAAAAAGGCTCTTAATAAATATGCAGTCTAGGAAAAAAAATTGCATATTAGCCTTACCCAAAATGTATATGTCTCATTTTGTATTTTAAAAGTTCCTCACCCCTCTGGAAAGAAGTGGATGGTATATGTCACGTTCAATCCTCTGGATATGTGGCTTGTCATTTTAACCTGAGACTTGAATATTAATGTGATTTGTGTGTGAATTGTTAGAAAGTTTGGGTTACATGTCTTATCTTGCTTTTTAGAAAAAAAATATCCTTTGCTTTTACTTGTGTGGGTTGAAGTCCAAGAGGGTCATGATTATTATTTGGCATTTAAAGAAGCATCATTAATGGACAAGATGTTATCTAGTATAAAGAACAGAGCTATTCTTTTTTTTTTAGGGGGGTGGCTAATGAGGGTTAAATGACTTGCCCAAGGTCACACAGCTAGTACTTGTCAAGTGTCTGAGGTTGGATTTGAACTCAGGTCCTCCTGAATCCAGGTCCAGTGCTTTATCCACTGTGCCACCTAGCTGCCCCCCCAGAGCTATTCTTTTTTTTTGTGGAGGGGGCAATGAGGGTTAAATGACTTGCCCAGGGTCACACAGCTAGTAAGTGTCAAGTGTCTGAGGTCAGATTTGAACTCAGGTCCTCCTGAATCCAGGGCCAGTGCTTTATCCACTGCACCACTTAGTGGCCCCCATGAGAGCTATTATTCTTAAGGGGTTTACAATGAACTTTAACCTCAAAACAAATTAAGTTGTTATCGTTACAAAACCATAGCAAATGAAAAGCTTTCACATACTTACTTTGCATCTCAACTCACAGAATTTCTACCATTTCAGGCATCTCCTGAGAATTGGGCCTGAAATTTAGAAGAACAAGAAAGAAAGGCTTCCTTTCTTATTTTCAAAGTGGTAGAGGGAAGTGGGCAAATAAGAGAAAATAAGAGGTCAGTGCTTGGAGTTAGGAAGATCTGGGTTCAAGTTTTGACTCTGACACTTTTTGACCATCGGTAAATCATCTGTCTGTGCCCTAGGCAGCCCTCTAAGGGATGAGTTCCTGATTTGAATTAAAGAGCCTCATCACTAGATTGACCAATGAACATTGGATTTTTGGCCACAGTGTCTCTCAAAGGCTATATTAAATTTTAGAGAAATTTTGATCATAAGTAGATGGAATAACTATACTGATGAAATTATAAATCCTTGACATAGAGAAATGTTGAAGTATGCAGTTTAACATTATTTTTCCTAGAGTCCTTGCTCATATCCCTGGAAGACCAGAGGCCCACAGTTTAGGAAATGCACATTTAGATGGCAACAGTGGGAAAATCTATACCCTCATACCCACACCAACATGGAAATGGGACCAGATGGTTCATAAAGGTAGAGCCTATGGCCCAATCAGATATATAGAGAAAAATGGATTTCTCAGACTCATAGGTACCTTGGTTTGGTTTGAGATCCAAAATTTCAACTCTCTGTGCTTTGCCATTCCATCAAATAGCCATCTGGCCCTGTCAGTACACAGATTTGGTTCAATGACCTTTGATCATCACAATTCTAGTTTACAGCTTATTCTACCTCATTGACCTGTGACCATGTTCTCTGTTTCCTCTGCCTTTGACTCATCTTCCATGATTTGGCTATACTTCTCACATGTCCTCAAGAGGAACTTCTGGTAGTTCATCATGTTGATTCATGTCCTACCTGGATTACACTTTCTGAGAGTTCATTCAAGAGGAATTTCTGGCCAATGACCATCTAAGCCCTCAAGTTAGGACACAAGTGATACCTGAGACTTCTTTCAACTACAAGAATATATAGATCTATAGTTTCATGTCTTCTACAGAAGTGGGGACTTCTCATTCTCTTGTGTTATATTTCTTTTTTTATCATAAAAGTATTTTATTATTTTCTAGTTATCTTGTATTATATCTCTTCAGATTTTAAAATATGTATTCAAAGGAAAAAGTGAGTTTACCTTATTGTACCCCAGTGGTGTAAAAAACAAAAAAGATCCCTGAAGGCTGCATATTGGCTTAGAAAACCACAAATGAACATTATTCTTGTTATATTATACACACATACACACACACACACACGTATTTGTTAAACATTTCCCAATTATTTTTTAGTCTTGTTTGGGTCCACTCAGGAATTTTGCCCAGCAAGCATCTCTCCTGTACACTATCTAATATCTTCAGTGTTCCTTTTCTTTTCCCCCCCCTGTTTTACCCATATGTTCAATAAAAGGGGAGCACATGAGTTGATTCAGTCACAAAGCATAGATTCTTAAAAATGTACTTATAAATTATTTTTTAGTTCTCTGAACATATCAAACAGATACAATTCTCATGATAAAATATACATTCTCTAGTAAGTAAGATTTATCAAAATCTTTATAAGAAATCCCAAAACTGCCTGGGGAAGGTAACACCTGCACATTCAGGGTGAGGAGAATCTAAATCAGAGATTTAAAATGTGTTGCTTCACAATGGGCTTTGACCAGGCCCTGTTGTAACTCCCACTATGAGCCAGCTATTTAAATAGAATCAGAATAAGGATGTGCCCCTAGAACAACATTACAATAGAAAATGAGCTATGTCGAAAATAAGATAAAAAAATACAGGAGCGAGAGAGTCCAGACATACAGCTCTGACTCACGTATCTAGATATGATCACGGGTAAAATGATCTCTGTATCCCTGCATGTGGCATGAAGCATCTTGGGGGAATAAAATCAGTCTGTGAAGAAGAAAATGGAGGAAGGTCACTCTGCTTCTGACCTGGCAAGACACTCACCATTCACACAGGCTGCTGCTATCAGAACCCAATAGGAGCCTCTGTGAAAGACTGAGAGGCAAGGGGAGCCATGTGTAACTGAAACTGCTATCTAGTGCCACTTTTCATCATGTAGCCTTGATTCCTAGGTCCTTTGATGATTATCAATAAAGGCATAATTAGGACTAGTCTAGTCTAGGAGTATTAATTTAGTCTGAATCTGGAACCTGAGGTCCCTCTGGGCTAATTTATCCAGGCAATCCCATAGTAGCTAATTCACCAATAAAAATTGTAAGCTGGCTGTAGAATAATGTTGATGTGAGGAATACATATGCAGAGACCTCTAGCATATATGCTTACTAGCTAAGGCATGTGAAAAGAGGCATATGGACACAATGAAGACCTAACTTAGTTTGATGGTTGCTAACCAGAGACAATGATGATTTCTAGTTCAACAGTGAGCATCTTTATCTCAGAGCATTGGCATCCCATCAGTTACCACATGTTTCTGGTATTATCACTTAGCTAGCCAAATTCTAACTCTCAAAATAATGTCTCATCCCAGTAAAGCACTGAGTCTGAGACAATATTTGGATATTCACTTAGTTATGCCTTATACTACTAGTGCTGTATTTTTTTAAACTAAGTATCCAAGATAATGTTGGGATAGCATAACTGAAAGTGAAGCAAAGCCTTTAAACACTTGATTTATTCAAGTTATATGAATGTATTTGTTTTGATTGTGGTTAGAAAAGATTGTCTTTCTGTAGTTTTCTAGAGCACATAATTAATTTCAGACATGTGGGATTGTATGGGTTTAGTACAGTAACATCAAAAATTTGTAATTTTATTGGTGTGGACACTTACAGTGTGGGGATTCCCTTCACCAACACAGATGACAGCCCATTTATAACTTCAAGTCAGAGTTTCTTGAGGCTCAGAGGGGTTAAGTGACTCATTACATAACAAATAATTGTTGAAGGTAGAACTTGAAATCATATATTCCTGACTCTACATCTAGCACTCTACTACAGCATGGTATATGCGTATGTGTGTCTGGCATCTTGGTTCCAAACAACACCTGCAATTGCTTCACAGTTAAATGTAACATCCTGGAAAAAGTGAATTAACCAGAATGGAATTTCTTCCTTCACACTCCTCCCCCAGGAATTCCATTACCATTAAAATGCATTAAACACATTCTTTGTTGTTGTTGTCATTTCCATTGTTTCTGAGGTATATATTAGCAGCCCTCATCCATCTTAGATGCTGGCCTAAAATGTAGAGTAGAAAACAGAGTCACTGAAAGGAGATGATCCTTAAGACCAGTGTTCCAGAAAATGAGTTCAGTTGATCTTTGAAAACTTTAAAACATTGAGAACTTCTAGTGATACTCACATAGCTGATTCTAGGTGCCTTTGTCAATATGACTGACCATAGGTGCATCATATGCTAAAGAAATGACCATAGAGGACATCTCATCTAACCCCATCATTTTATAGGTATGGAAAGTTGAGTTCAGAGATGGGACTGGACTTGCTCCAAAACACACAGAGCTTGGGATTTGAACCCAGGTCATTGGACTAGCAGAAATCCCAAGGGTTTGTCTGATGTACTCTCCAAACAAAAATAATTTCTTCTAGGGCTAAAGAGAAATTTAACTAAATCCCCCTGAATTAAGGTAGTTGCATTTTTTTATGTGTAATTAATGATAACATAAGGAAAGATGCTATTTCTCATAAAGTATATATGTTTTATCAGTCTAGGTGGTTTGCCATTAGGTTAATGGATATTGGCATTATCCTCTTAGATAATGATTCTTAATTTATGGTCTATGGAATCCCAAGGAGTCTGTGGATAGATTCCTCAGAGTCTGTGAACTTGGATGGAAAAAAAATTGCATCTTTATTTCAATGTGATTTGTTTCCTTTGTAATCCTATGTGGTTTTTTATGCATTTAAAAATGGTATTCTGAGAAGGGGACCACAGGCTTCACTAGACTGACAAAGGGGTCCATAATGCAAACAAGATTAACTTTTTGGTGAATTGAGATAAAGTGAAACCATCACATCGTTGAATATTTACAAAATTTTTCCTAAAGGATAGAGTCATCTCCCAGGTGCAGCGTAGTCCAGTGGAAAGGGAATTAGATTTGGAGTTAGGGAGTCTAGGCTCAAATCCTAGCACTTCTATTTATGAGCTGTATGACCTTGGATGAGTCATTTATCATCTCTGGGCCTTAAGTTCCTTATCTGTAAAATGAGGGCATAGGACTAGACAGCCTCCTAAGATCCTGTTCAGCTCTAAATCCAATGATTCTAATAGTATTGGTCTATGATTTCAAATATGTATTGAATTCTGGGATTTTTCCTTCTTCCTCTCTCCCAGTGAGACTGGAGAGTACAAATGCTTTGTCCTCTTACAGGACATGCACACCAGAAAATTGGGCTGATATGGGAGATATTAAAAGAATTTTAAAAAAGAGTGAAGGAAAACAGTAAACTAGAGAGGGGAGCACAATAGTGGTTTCTGTGGAGAGAACTCACGGTTTTTTCTTCATCTTGCACAGGGGACATAGTGCTGAAAATCGGAGAACTACAGAACCTCATCCTCAACCTTATCTAAGGAATCGGTACAATTCTTGATCATGCTACAGAGCTGTTACCGTCATGAAGAATGTGAGGAAATTGGAGATAGTATAGAATGAGACAGTGATAGAGGAGGAAAAGGAGAGCAGGAAAAGCCACCTCGTCTTTCCTTCAAATAACTAGGAGTATTGGTCTAAGATATATGGGATAGGGAGTTGTGTAAAAGTAGCCCTTAGATTCAGGTCCATGAGTGACTGAGAATTTATATACGTCTTTGGAACCAATGGTTGTTCCTTCAAGACCACCCCTTTTCTTCACCCCTCTTCCTTTAGATTCTCTTCCTTTCCTCTATGACATGTTGAACAGCAAGCTGACAAGTCAGAGGTAGTTTCAGCATCACAGGGGTTAGAAGGGAACAACAGTGCTTAAGTTTCCCCCATGTTTCCTGAGTGGTTTCTGGGCTCTGAACTAAGAGTGAGAAAACCCCTAAAGTGCACTCAGTTATTTCACATGATAGTCTCTGAAAGCAAGGGTGTGGGGTTAGATACCCCACATGTAAAGGGAGATCGGTGGTGAGGCCACATATAGGAAGTGTTCTCTGTGCTAATCCCTTTTCCTCCTACTTGGGCACTGGAAGAGCAAAGACACTCTCCAAACCCAGATGCCTAAAAAGAGACTGTTTCCACCTCTGTATCCAAGTGCTTTGGTTCAAGTTTCTATGTTGGTGTGGTCTGTGGTTTAGGGTGTCCAGAGGAGGACCTTGAATCAATGCCATGTGGGGATTGGTTGAAGGAACTGGGCATGTTCAGACTGGCGAAGAGAAGACTTGGGGTGGGGATGAGGGATGTTAGAGTTGTCTGCACATATTTTAAGGGCTATCATGTGGAAGGGGGATTATATTTGGTCTGTTTGGCCTCAGAGGGAAGAACCCAGAGAGTGGGTATAAGTTGCTAAGGGGCCAGTTTCGGCTTGATGCCAAGGGAAACCTCCTAACCATTAGAGGTGTGCAAACAGTGAAATGAGTTGCTTGTAGCATATGCTTCCTCCTCAGGTAAAGTCTCTCTTTTTTTTTTTTTTGGTGGGGCAATGAAGGTTAAGTGACTTGCCCAGGGTCACACAGCTAGTAAGTGTCAAGTGTCTGAGGTGGGATTTGAACTCAGGTCCTCCTGAATCCAGGGCTGGTGCTCTATCCACTGTACTTACCACCCAGCTGTCCATTCGAATAAAGTCTTGATGGTCACTTGCTAGGGATGTTATCATAGGGATTCCTTTTGTGTGGCTTCAACTTAGGTCCCATTCCACTCTCAAATTCTATACTTCTGTAAAATGATTCTCCCATAATGCTTCATAAATTTATCACAGTTAGATTGTATTTATCTCAATATCTCTTTACAATGTTTCCCTACCTCCAAAATTCATGAGGCTTCACAAAAAGAAGACACCCTCACATGGTAGTACAGAAAATATTAACTGCATGAAATCTGAATGAAAAATATGAAAACTTCCTAAGTGGTTGGTGAGCTGAAGTCCCAACTCTGTTCACTGCTTGAGGTTTGCCGGGAGAACAGTCACTCCCATAGATTTTCCACTTGTAAAGGAAAGTTTTCATGCAGTTACCCCAATATCATTGACCCCATGGAAAGAGGAGATAGTGAGCTGGTCAGTTCTCTCTGGTGAGTCCAAGGCCCATCTCTGAACCAGACTGACTGTGGCACTGTCAGTACCTCCAGGCATTCTCCAGGATTGCTAAGTTTCAGAGCATCTGTGAATCTATATTGGAAGGAGTTTCTTCATTAGGAGCTTACTATATGCGTGAAATCAAAGGTCCAGTTGAAAAAAATCATAGTTGTAAAATAATATGGGTTCGGCAAATGTCACAGTGAGGAGTCCAGTCTATCTTTAGCAGGCGTATCTGTAAATTTTTAGATAACTGCAGATGAGTACTGGGGGGGTCCCCTCAGAGGTCTCCAACATTACCTTGTGTTGGTCCATTGTCTGGGTTCCTATAAACTCACATTGTAAACTCACAATGTAATATATCTTGTAGAGAAGCTTAGATGCTTTGGGCTGTGAACTCCAGATGCCCACTTCTATGTCCCAAACAGAGTGACCATCTCCCCAAATCTCCACACAGTTCACTTAGTGCCCAGCTCTCTCTCTGCTAGGCCTCCCTTGAATGACTGCCCAGCACAGTGCCCTGGTATAACATTTGGGCATGGTGCCAAAAAGTAGACCAGAACATTGATTTTAAATGCCCTATTCAGTGTGACAATGACTTTTCACAACAGTCCTGCCTGGTCCTTTTATACAGTTGAGCCCTTCTGCACCTCCCTCATTTCTTCATTTCCATCATTATGAATGGAGCCTTAAGAAAAATGGAGGGAAAAATATTTGGGGTTTGTTGAAACTAGAACCACACATATATTATACTGAATCAAATTATTCTTTAACCAGTCTTGGAATATTTGTTTCACTCACCTCCATGGTTGATAACACTTTAGCTGCACATAATTTAGGTGTGATGATAACCATGACTTTAGTGACAAGCTCCCCTTGATGATGTCTGTGGGAGCCAATTGGGGATCAGGGCCGGTGGTTTGGGAGACATTGCTGTTCTCAGGCTTGAGCTCAGGGTTCGGGAATATCATGATGAGGGCTTGAGAGAAGGTGATGGTCAAGATAGTAGCAATGGTTTGAGTTGTCTGGCATATACTACCACTTGACCCTTAGCATGTCATGATGCTTTAGCTAGTCTGGTTTGCCTGCCCTGTGGGTATTTATTTAATAAGACAAGAATGAAGGATCTCATACCTCCAAGCAGCTTACATTATATTGGGGAAAAACATGAACCTAGAAAAGTAAATACAAAATGCTAACAAAGAAAAGATGGGGTGGAACTTGGGGCAGGTGGAGATGATGTAAAAGAAGGCACTAGAGAAAAAAAGAGTGAGTGATCAAAAGTTTGGATCCTGACATCTGCCTGACTTCCTCCTGATTCTGCACCCTGGTCCAAGAAGCTCAGCCTCACTGTCACCCACCACCCAGAATGACAATGTCATTTCTTATGGAAGCTTAGAGGTTTAAACAAACCCTCATTGTCTATCTGTCTACCAGCAGTGATTTAAGGTAATGGTTTTCTTGACGTCTATTTACTCTGCATCTTAACATTAAAGATATAGTACCATATTTGAAGTCAGAAGATCAGGATCCAAAACTGATTTGGCCACTTACTGTCTGTGTGACTTAGTAAAATTATCTCACCTCTATGAGCCTCAGAATCCTCATGTATAAAATGAGAAGGTTGAATGATCTCTAAAATTGCCTTCCCACTTAAATCCTTTGAACCTCTATCTGGTTGAGGTTTACTTAAACCTCAACTACAGACAGTGTCTATGTTCTCCAAGCAGATTGATAATTAAGATTCCTCTGTTGGTGATAATCCCATGATCTAAATCTATTGTATTCTTCAATTTAGAGATGGCAACTGCTCATATTTTTGTGGTCAGATCTAATTTACTAGCAGGGACAAAGGGGATAAAGTGTCTCAGGAAGAGAGAGAGTGAGGGATCAGAATTTTCCTCTCAGCTTCTGTCTAATCTGATCCCAGGGTTGGCCTGGTATCCTTAGTTTCTGCTATCTCATTTACAATTTTTTCCTCTTAATTTCAAATGAAAAACAAGCAACTCTGGGCTGATGGCCCATAGCTGTCCTTCCTCTTAGCACTAGTGGGAGGACATTGGAGGGGATGGTTCCAAAAAAAACCACACAAGAATTTGTTTCACACTCCAGTGAATAATGTGGGAAGGATCTGTGATTTTGCCAAACTGGGGGACTACCACTGTGGGAACTTGCCCCAATTAATGCAGACTGCAACCTACCTTTGTTTTAGTAGGTCAATTTTAGGCAGTAACCTGGGGGGAACATAAAGGTTAAGGGACTTGCCCAGGGTCACTCACCTAGTAAGTGTTATTAGGAGCAGTATTTGAACACAGGTCTTCCTGATTTCAAGCCCAGGATTCTATCCACTATGCAAGGCTGCCTCCAATGGATAGTCAAGAAGAGAGACTAACCACAGCATGCACTTGATGTGAAAATGTCACTGAAAAGAAAACAGTGACATTCTCAATACATTTTGGCAGAAGGATGAAAAATTAACCCTGAGACCACACCATACACCTTGTTAAGGAGCTAGCAAACATCCCTCCAAGCCATTCAACTGACCAATTCACAGGCTTCTCTGAGAAGACTTCATTTAGTTGTAATGGAAACTATAGATTAAGTTTCCAGTCCAAGTATGAGTTGTGTGGGTATCAATGAAGCTTGAGAAAATAGTTTTAGGGGCTTAAATGGGAAATATTGTCCCTGTCCCTGGAAATGGCTTAAAATCTTAATAACTAAATAATAGAATTCTGGAGAGCTTCATAGGTCAAATTTCAGACCAACCAATACTATCACAATGAACATCTCTGTAGAAACAAAAAGATATTTCCAAGTCCCAGACCGTTCAGGGGACAGTCAATTAACAAAATTCCAGCATGGAAAGAGAATTTAGACAGTTCATCAGAGTTTTCTGTTACCTCAGGTGTGACTGAAGGTAAAACTTTATCTCTGGTATTCCAAGGGCAATTAGATATCTTAATAACTCTTCTTCCCTGTGGCCACACATTTATTGGTTGCCAATTAATGACTTGGCTCTTGGCCAACATAGAAAAAAATACTTCTAGCTAAGAAAACTTGCTGGGATGGATCATAGCTTTTGAACTGGAAAGGACCATAAAAGTTAGCTAGTCTGAGCCCTTCAGTTTACCCATGAGGAATTGCATCCAAGAGAGGCTGAGTTACTTGCCTGAGGCCACACAGACAGTAAAGGATAAAGCCAGGATTGGAAGCCAGGTTCAAATCCTAGATCATCTGAGTCCAAATCTATCCCTTGCACCTTGCTAGATGATGCCAGGTGTTGGTTTGTGGCTCTGAATGGTCACTGTATTAGAAGACCTCATGTCCCTTTTAGCTCTAAGACTAGTTTGTCATAATCACCACAGCCCAATGATATCTCCTTACTGACAGCAAAGTTCTGTACTTATTGTGAAATTCCATTCCGTTGAACAGTCTTTCCTTCCAAACAAGAATGCAGAAGAAACCACTTAATTTCTCCTTTTTAGCAAGAAAACAGTTTCATAATTAACACTCATTCCAGACTCTACCACACTAACCCTTTTGTTATGTGCTGACTTACCAAAGGTTTGTACAGAGCTCTTGCAATGACTAAGCATGTTTAGATACCCCCCAAAAGACCACCAAGCTTCTCAGGCTCTACCACAGTAGTATGGTGAGTCAGATAAGGGTTAGTAGTGTTCCCTTTGACCTCATCCCCAACCACAGCAAATCTGCTCTCATTTAGTCAATGTAGGCAGCATGCTCAAGGCCACGAGGGACCTGGAGAACAGCTTGAAAATATGTTTCTCATCTTCTAGGAAGCTCAAGTCAACAAGCTGTGAATGTAACCCAGAGTCCTCCAGGATGATACAGTCATCCAGAAGCTGCTGTCTGCTGATGACTGCATTCTTGAAGCATACTGGAAAGAATACATCCAAAACATTTAAGACCATTTTGCAGAATCAGTCTGACACAATGAATTGATGATAAGCTGGTTACAGGGAACATCTGGTCAGTGGCTGCCTTATCCCTTGTGGTTAGGAAAGAGTTGATTTCTAAGACTCCTTTCACCTTTAATAGTCAATGAGTTTGTGCCTTTACAGGATGGGGAGTGGGATAGGGCCCAAATTCCTCTGTGTTTTCCCTGTGAATACCTTTGTCAAAATCTTTCCAAGAAATTCCCAATTCATAAGTCAATACAGTGAATTTCCTGAATGCCATGTGTATGTTTTGAGCATGCCAAGCACTCTTGAGGTCGAGTGGTATACTGGAAAAAAACGTTGAATTTGTGGTAATAGCACTTGGATCTGAATCTTGGCTCTGCTAATTACTGTCTTTGTGACCTTAGACAAGTTATTTCCTGTCTCTTAGCCTTGCTTTTCTCATCTATAAAATGAGAAGATTGAATGACTTGATCTCCAAGATCCTCTTAAGATCTGTGAGCCTAAATGTTATAACTTTAATCATCTTGATTGTTTAATCATTCAGTAATAATACCCATAAAGTATTTTCATGTATCTAATATGTGTAGTACAATGGATAGATTCTAAGGAAGATAATGGAAATAAGTGAGACATGGTCCCTGCCCTCAAGAAGCTTAAAATCTAGGAGGAGAGAGAAGAGATTGTACATAAAAAATATGAGGTAGTATTGACACAAGTCTTGAAGATTAGACTGAATGTGAACATGGAGAAATGGGAGAGAGAGTTCCAAGTAAACAGAACAGCATGAGCACAACAGTATGCTCAAGGACTAGTGAGTAATCTGGCTTGGTTATAGATTGTTCTGGTAAATGAAAGAAAGCAGCATCTCAGATAATCCAAAATGTCTAATTGTTAAATTATATATGTATGTATGTATGTATATACAGTGTAGCATACACAAAAATAGCATGGCATTTTTGATAGAGAGATGGCCTCAAAACAAGGAAGACTTGACACAACTGGCTCTGAGTAAGTCATTTAACTTCTCAGGGCTTTAGCCATCTCTCTTAAGACTTTAGACTGAAAAGAAGGTACCAATCTCTAGTTAAAGGGAGTTTCCTCACCTGGCAGTTTCCTATACCAAGAAAATCAGAGATCCAGGACCTATCCCTATACAAAACTTAAATGCCCTTAATATAGAATCGCGGGCAGCTAGGTGTTGCAGTGGATAAAGCACAGGCCCTGGATTCAGGAGGACCTGAGTTTAAATCTGGCCTCAGACACTCAACACTTACTAGCTGTGTGACCCTGGGCAAGTCACTTAACCCTCATTGCCCTGAAAAAAAAAGAAAAGAAAAGAAATACAGAATTGAAAACTGTGACTACCTGATAAAACACCAAATGACAAAGAAAAAGGAAACCCAGTAGAAAGAACACCTTCTAAAAATTGATAGAGATGTCTTCAGTTTCCTTTGTACTCATTCATTCATTTAACTTTTTTTTTTTTGCAGGGCAATGGGGGTTAAGTGACTTGCCCAGGGTCACACAGCTAGTAAGTGTCAAGTGTCTGAGTCTGGATTTGAACTCAGGTACTCCTAAATCCAGGGCAGGTGCTTTATCCACTGCATCACCTAGCTGCTCCCATTCATTTAACATTTATTAAACTTTACGTGGTAGCAAGGAATTGGAAGTTGAGGGGGTGCCCATCAATTGGGGAATGGCTGGACAAGTTGTGGTATATGAATACAATGGAATACTATTGTGCTGTAAGAAATGATGAGCAGGAAGAGTTCAGAGAAACCTGGAGGGTCTTACGTGAGCTGATGATGAGTGAGATGAGCAGAACCAGAAGAACATTGTACACAGTATCATCAACATTGAGTGTTGACCTACTGTGATGGACTATATTCTTCTCACCAATGAAATGGTACAGAAGAGTTCCAGGGAACTCATGATAGAAGAGGATCTCCAAATCCAAGAAAAAAAAAGAAAGAAAGAACTGTGGAGTATAGATGCTGATTGAACCATATTATTTCTTTTGTTTTGGGTGCTGTTGTTTTTTTTTTTCTATTTTGAGGTTTTGCATCACTGCTCTGGTTCTTTCTCTTGTAACAGGATTAATGCAGAAATAGGATTAATGTTATTATGTGTATATATATGTGTGTGTATATATCTATATCTATATGTATAGAGATATATAGATATAACCTATATCAGATTACCTGCTGTCTAGGGGAGGGGGGAGGGAGGGGAGGGAGGGAGAAAAATCTGAAATTGTAAAGCATGTATAAACAAAAGTTGAGAACTATCTTTACATGTAACGGAAAAAATAAAATACCTCATACATTAAAAAAAAACATAAAAAAACCCCATTTATTAAGACTAAACATTCATGGGGCAGCTAGGTGGCGCAATGGATAGAGCACTGGCCCTGGAGTCAGGAAGACCTGAGTTCAAGTGTGGCCTCAGACACTTAACACACTTACTGTGTGACCCTGGGCAAGTCACTTAACCCCCATTGCCTCACCAAAACAAACAAACAAAAAGACTAAACATTCTTTAAGGTACTAGGTTATGTGATAGACATATAAATAATAGAATATAATAAAATAGTCCCTGTCCTTGAGGAGTTTACATTCTACTGAAATGGGGGACTGCTGGTATTGGTATCAATAAGGGTGAATTTGCCTTACTCCTGGCACCAATTTGAATGAGTTACATTTCTCTAGGTTCCTAGGACTGTTCTTTTAAAATTCATAAAAGAATGGATTGGATTCCCCTACTTATTCTATTTTTTACATTTGATGGGCTTTCCAAAGAGTGATTTTGTGATAAATCAGTGTCATGCCAGTGAGAGAAAAGGAGAGTACATGTACAAAACTAAGGCATCAAAATGAGATTTATTCGTGGATATTCTTTACAGCTAACTAAGACCTGCTAGTAGTGGTGGGGTGAATAGGTGCTGCAGATCTTTAAGTTTGCATCTATGCCATTTCAGGGGTGGGAAATGGGTGGAAAGAAATACTAGAGCTCTGAAAGACAATTTTCCAGATTTCCCCATTGGTTCAGAAAAGGCCTCATCTCTGATTTGACATGTGCTGGTCAGTTGTTCTCCTTTCTCAGGAGTTCTAGGGTAGTGATTTGTGAGAAAGCAAGGTGTTGTTATCTTTCACCTACACTCCTAGATCTGAGGGATATTTGAACATTATAATTGGTTGAAGGGGGTAAAAAAGGGAGAAAGGGATGGTGAAAGAACCTCTGACTCACCCTATGGCCAACATGAGGCCTGTCCTCATGGAGATAAAAGCCTTGGATCACATGGCCTTGATTGCACTCAGAAACTCTCACCCAGACAGTTGGCCATGAGGTCATACAAAGAACAAAGGTTCCAAAATGTGTCGATCGCTGGTATTTCTGACTTAACTCCTTACTCTTCTGAGCCAGTCTCTAGTCTTTGAATCATGCTAGGTGCAATAAATATTGACTTAGAACTTTTTGTTCAATACTTCATATGTTGTGATATCTTGCATCTGTAAAATGGGCTAGCAGGTCATTGTTGAGGGGCCAGTCCAGGCCCTAAAACAATGGGTATACCACATATATACAGCTAAGTAAATAAAAGATGATTTGACAAAAGAGAGCATTAACTGGAGAAGGAGGATCACCCTGATACCTGAGCTGAGTTTTAATGGAAGATAAGAAAGGTGGAAACAAGGAAGGAATTCACTCCAAGGACCAGACACTGCATGTACAAATGCTCAGAGGTAGTAGATAGAATCTTAAGTTTGGGAAAGAATTGATAGGTCCAATTGCCTAAAACATAAAGAGAAGTAATGTGAAATAATCCTGGAAAAGTAGATCAGGGTCAGATTTTGAATGGCCTTAAATCCCAGATTGAAGAGATTACATTTTTTCCCAGAAGCAATAGGGAACTACTAAAACAATTTTAAGCAAGGGAGTGATGTAGTCAGACCTTTGTCTCAGGAAAATGACTTTTACAGCTATGTTAAGGAGGGTTTGTAGACTGAGCCCCCTGCTCCCTCTCCTTTCCCTCCCCTCTCCTGAATGATGAGCACATAGTAGGTATCGATCAACCCTTTTTGAATTGTGTCTGGTACACAACGTGAAGACGTGGACTTGTTCTGTCTGGACTTCTTTATGCTGTTGAATCAGCTTCACCTATGAGTCATACTTAGCATTAAATGGCAAGGCAAGCTCACCAGCTAGAGTGTAGTCGATCCATTTGTACGGAAGCAATGTTTGGTGTAACAGCACTCCTAGGGTGAACACGTATGAGAAGTGATAATAATAGTAGCTGACATTTACAGAAGGTTTTAAGATTTCCACAGCCCTAGAAGCACATTCCCCTCTCCCCCCTCCACTCAGTCCTTGTGGCAGCCATAGATTGTGGGCAGGACAGATATTATTCTTACCCTTTTTAAGAGAAGGATCCTCAGCATTAACGAGGTCCATTGACTTTCTCAAAGTCACATCACAAGTAGTTGTTGGAAGCAGGATTCAAATCTGTATCTCTCCTGAATCCACAAGCAGCATTTCTTTTTCCATCCTGCCTCCCCATAGGACAAACTAGCAGTTATTTATTTATTTATTTTTTTAATAAGCTTCCTACTAGAAAACACTTCCCATGTTGACCCCTTTGAATCTTAATTTCCTCTTCTGTAGAATGGGCATAATCATACCTATTTTACAACACTGTTATCAGGCTCTAATGAGACCACAAATGTAAACCACTTTTCAAACTTTAAAGTATTATGTAAAAGCCAGGTAATATTGTTATTATTACTCAACTGGGCACATGGTTCTGTGATTTCCCCAATGTGGGCATTCCCTCTAATTATGCAGGGAGTAACTAGTGGCTCTTGTCTCCATGTCCTCCAATAAGTTAGTTTATCACAGAGGGTCTACCCAAGCAAAGCAGGTGGGGAATGGGGTGAAGTGCAGACTTTCCTTTTCTC
Organism: Dromiciops gliroides; assembly: GCF_019393635.1. Classification (NCBI taxonomy): domain Eukaryota; kingdom Metazoa; phylum Chordata; class Mammalia; order Microbiotheria; family Microbiotheriidae; genus Dromiciops; species Dromiciops gliroides. The sequence goes on along the minus strand of NC_057866.1, from coordinate 140,545,121 downwards.
TTGCCACTGAGAGGAGCACACAGGGAATTCACTGATCATTCCTCACACTCACTCCATGGCCAGATTATATTCTCTTTCACCCAGTTTTGATGGCGCTCTTCACCTTTGTAATCACTGGTTTGTGATATGCCTGCTCACACTGGCCATGCACCATTCCATTTGCCTTTTGGGTAATTTTCAATTTCAGTTCTTTAGAGACTCTAGTGTTACATGACTTACCTGTGGACAACATCATCAGAAGAATGCTGATATTAAAAAGATAGATCTTATGTCCCCTCTTACAAGTCAGTCAATAAGAAGAAGGGTCTTATATGGGGTGTCCCACAAGTCTTAACACAGTTTAAAGCTATTAAACCTTAAAATTGTGCTAAGAATTTTGGAGTACGCTGTATATATCAAAATATTTATAGCAATTTTTTTTGGAAGTAGCAAAGAACTGAAAGCAAAATAGATGTTCATTGATAAGCGAATGGTTAAACAGGTTGAGGTAAATGAATATAATGAAACGCTATGCTATGGAATGAATAAAATGGAATGCTATGCCATGAGAAATGATAAATATGAAGAATACAGAGAAATATAAGAAGGCATAACTGATTCAAAGTGCAGTAAGCAGAATCAGGAAAATAATATACATAATGACACCAACCATATAAATGAAAATGACAAACAAAATTAAAACTAAATGCAGTGAAATTATAATTAAAAATAGTTTCAAAAGAGAGATATGAGGATGCATTTTCATGTCTTCTTTGCTGTAATAGTAGACTTCGGGTTTTTCTACATAGTCTATACACAGCATTTTCTCACTGTGTGTAATATCAGGTTTGGCTGATGATTATTTTGTTGAATGCTTCTCCCCTTTTTATTTTAATCCTTTGTAATGGCATGGCTCTATGGGAGAGAAAAAAGGGGGAGAGATATATTGGGAGATGATGATGATGTAAAAAACCAAAAGATCTCACTAAAAATTTAAATTATAAAACAGGCTTTTATTTCAGGGAAAGCTTGGGGTAGTTGAAAGAACTTTGCAGTTTCCTAAAATCAATCTAGCCCTTTTAGGTATATGTGTGTGTGTGTGTGTGTGTGTGTGTGTGTATACATAGCCTATACATATATATTGTAGATATACACATACACATATATGTATAATATACATGTCCAAGTTATGTGTACATGTGTACATATACACATAAATTATGTGTGTATATGTAGTTCAAATTATTTACACATATACACAAGTAGCATATTTATTGTATGTGTATATATATGTATGTGTGTATGTGTATGTATATATGTATATATGACAAACCCAAAATAAATAATATACACACTGATAGATATAGTGATATATCTATAGCTATATCTCTCTCTATACTGGTGGACAAACTCAATGGGTTGTCCATGATTTTCATAAGGAATTCAAATATAAACACACATTTTCCATGCCTTACTCCTGGAGTCTTAAAAGAAGAGATTTTGATTCCCCCTTGGAAAATTAGGAGACACACACAGTCCTCCCCCCAGTATAATCCCTCCCCACCCCCCACCTTAGCTTTCCCATCTCTCCATTTTCTCTAGGACCCAAAAACTCCAGGTAAAGAGAAGCTCAGTCTTAAAGTGAAATCTCCAGGGCAACACCGACAAGAAATCCCTAATTAGGTGGATCGGTTGTTGCTTTTCCCCGCCTGTGCGCCCAAGAGTGAGTCATTTGTTGAGCTTGGCTTAGTCTGAAAGTAATTTGGGTGTTTCAGACATATTTAGCACAGATAAGTTTAATGTAGCATCAGGGGGAATTACAAACTTCTTCCTTTCTGGGGCTGTGCAAAGCAACGAAATGAGCCCCATATCAGCAAATAGCAGCGAGCTGAGATAAACAGCCCTTTTCAGCTTGGGGAGGGCTTTCTTGTGCCAGCAAAACAAGAGCAAGCCGGAGAGCCGAGCAAGGAAAAGAAATCCACAAACATAATTCATAATTTACAGCCAGGAGACAATACTGCTTTTTCTTGGAACCCCTGGGCCCTCCATGTGGTGACTCACAGGCTGGTGAGCAGGCGGCTCACTGCAGAAGGGCAGGAGCTGGTGTCATATGTCAGGAAGAGGAGCAAAGTTACACTGGGCCAGACTCTGTGCCCTTTGCCACTGCAGAGTCACCGGCTAAGCCCAGCCTTGGAGACAATCTTTTCTCAGTTGCAGTGAGAAGGAGAGCGAAGAAAAGATGGGAGGGGGAGGAGGAAACAGGTTGGACCCAACAACAGGAAATTAGGCCTTTTAACATCAGTAGTAAACGTTTCTGGAGTAAGTGGGAAAATGAATTTTTCAAGAATGAATATGCTGCATAATATCAAATTTCTTGCCTTCTCAATGGGTAGGAGAGGGGCTGGAGAAAGAGAGAAAATTTGGAACTCAAAATTTTTTAAAAAGTTTAAAATAAATATATTTTTAAAAAATTTAAAGTAAATATGAAGCTGTTGTCACTTCCCAGGCCTTGTAAATACTGACTTATTAAGAGAAAATGAGGCCACATTTAATTTATCCCTCACCTTTCTATCTTTACCATGTAGGATCTAAAGGGATCTTGAAGAACATTTAATCCAGCCTGTTATAGGGATGTTCTTTCTTTCTTTCCTCTTTTTTTTAATAGGGATGTTCTTTAAAATACTGCCAGGGCAGCTAGATGGCACAGTGGATAGAGCACCGGCCCTGGAGTCAGGAGTACCTGAGTTCAAATCCGGCCTCAGACACTTAACACTTACTAGCTGTGTGACCCTGGGCAAGTCACTTAACCCCAATTGCCTCACTAAAAAAAAAAAAAAAAGAAATACTGCCGTCATTCTTCAGTGACTCTCTCTCTGTCTTCTCCCAACATAACACAGCAACACCCTTCCTTTCAACAAGGAAGTACAGTTAATCTAAGTAAATCAATGAGTCGGCCATTTAAAATAATGTATGTCTTATTCCAAGTCGACAAGCATTTATTAAGTACCTACTATGGACCAGTTAAAAGCCACTCCCTCCAGGATTTCACAATCTAATGTAGGAGCTGACAATTTAATCCCATAGCTGCAGTGCACCACCTTTCTTCCGAGAGACAAGAGGGGTGAACGCTTCATTCCTGGCTCTCTAAAGTTAGCATTGGACACTTCTTTGCTCAGAGTTGGGATGCCTGTCAGGGTTGTTTTACATGATGGTGGTCATTGTGTACACTGTATCCATGGTTCTTCTTATTGTACTCTATCATCCCTTCTTTTTTTAACTTATAAAAGTATTTTCCTATTTTCCAGTTACATGTAAAGATAGTTTTCAACATTTATTTTTATAAAATTTCTAGTTTCAAATTTTTCTCCCTCCCTCCCATCCCTTCCCCCTCCTCAAGACAGCAAACAATCTTAACATCTTATAACATAGGTTATATATGTACAATCACATTAAACATATTTCTGCATTAGTCTTGCTGTGAAAGAAGAATCAGAGAAAAAAGAAAAAAAAACCTCAAGAAAGAAAGACAACACCACCCAAAACAAAAGAAATAGTATGGTTCAATCTGCATCCATATTCCACAGTTCCTTTTTTTTCTGGATTTGGAGAGCATTTTCCATCATGAGTCCTTTGGAACTATCTTGTACCATTGTATTGCTGAGAAGAATCAAGTCTATCACAGTTGATCAACACATAATGTTGATGATACTGTGCACAATGTTCTCCTGGTTCTGCTCATTTCACTCATCATCAGTTCATGCAAGTCCTTCCAGCTTTCTCTGAAATCCACCTGCCCATCATTTCTTACAGCACAATAGTATTCCATTACATTCATATACCACAACTTGTTCAGCCATTCCTCAACTGATGGGCAACCCTTCAATTTCCAATTCCTTGCCACCACAAAAAGAGCAGCTATAAATATTTTTGTACATGTGGGTCCTTTTCCCTTTTCTATGACCTCTTTGGGAAAAAGACCTTATAGTGGTATTGCTGGGTCAAAGGGTATGCACAGCTTTATAGCCCTTTGGGCATAATTTCAAATTGCTCTCCAGAATGGTTGAATCAGTTCACAGCTCCACCAACAATCTGCATCCCTTCTTAAAGTCTTCTTCACATGCAAGATTCCTTACAAAATAATATCACTCCATTCCATTCTTTGATCAGAATTTATTTAGCTCTTGTCTAATAGATGGTCATTTGTTTTCAGCTTCTTGCTATTACCAAAGACACACTAGATAGATAGATAGATGATAGATGATAGATAGATAGATAGATAGATAGATAGACAGACAGACAGACAGACAGACAGATAGATAGATAGATAGATAGATAGATAGATAGATAGATAGATAGACAGATAGATAGATAGATGGGGTGTAAGGTACGTTCAAGGAAGACTAATACTTCTGATGTGAGCGCTACCAAACTCTTTTCAGGGCTGCTTTCCACCTTTGGTGTACATCTGATTCACTTAACCCTCACCTGTGACTCCGTTAAACTGTAGCATGTGAAACAGCTGCATGCTGGTAGACCATTTTGGCAGACTGGCTAAACAAGGTTAAAGGTAACCAAAGGTCCTCAAACTCTTTGGTGAATTAGGAGGTTATCTACCCCAATTATGTGAAGACTTCTTCTGGTGGAATGGGTGGATGGGGATAATTTGTTCCAATGGCCATGAAGGTGGCTGAACCAGGCACTGTAGAGCACTTAGAGCTTGATCAGACACTGAAGATGCTAAGGTCATTCACTTCATCCTGAGCTATCGCCAGTCATTTTGACTTTTATCTTGCCACTGGACTTTGAAGATTTGGTAATAGAGAGTTAGGCTGACAAATTTGTGCAACTCTGCCTCATTTAAATCCAATTCATGCACAAATCAAAAGACATCAGCCATACCATTTTATCATTTTTACCGATCTCAAATTCCTGTGGCAACAGGCAAGTGATGAAGCAGCAGGTGCACAGATGCTAGGAACTGTGGTCATGACCCTGCACATCAGTAGTTGGAGCCAGAGGAGTTATCTTCTTGCTTGAAGCAGCAGTGGGATTCAGTAGCCCCTTGGGTGTCTGAGCAATCTTTTTTTTTTTTTTTTTTTGCTGTTGTTGTTTATACTTAGTTCTCAAAGAGGACCATGACATAGGAAGGTAATGTCTTGTCTTTCAGTGAATTGGATTTAAATGAGGAAAGGCTGTGCAAGGTCACCAACCTCACTCTCTCCTCCAGAGGCATCTGGATCCAGTGGCAAGATATAAATGAGGATGACTGGAGATGGCCCCAAATGTTTAAGGCAACTGGGGCTAAGTGACTTGCCCAGGGTCACAGAGGTAGTAAGTGTCTGAGGTGAGATTTGAACTCAGGTCCTTCCAACTTCAGGGCCAGTTCTCTATTCACTGTAGCACCTAGTTACCCTTTGACCAGTCTTTTAGGAACCACACTGCTCACTTCCTGACACAGGGAAGGGTCTAGAAAAGGTGTCCTAAAATTGTCTACTTCACCCAACCCTGACCTGCTTACCATGGCAGATGGGGATCCCACCCTGAGATCTAAACACAAAAAAATGTGCAAAAATTTTTTGCAAAGATGATTCCACTCATCATTGGTACATGGAATGTATGCAAGTTTATGGACAACATGAAATCCAGTAGACCTGAAAAACAAACAACTATTGTGAGAAAGCTCAGAGGGTATCATATCCAAATAACACTTCTGAATGAAACAAAGATGGCAAATGATGGCCAGCTTACCAAAGCCAGAACTCAATATATGTTTTTCTGGAGTGATTGCAGTGAAGGGGAACACCATGAAGCTGGTGTAGGTTTTTCAACCAAAACTAATTTGGTCAACAAGCTTGTATGCCTATGAAAAGGAGTGAATACCAGACTCATGATAATGCAATTTCCACTTGCAGGAAAATGCCATGCCACCATCATCAGTGCCTATGCTTCCACTCTGACCACCCCAGATGAGATAAAAAAAATGTTTATGAAGACCTGAAGAATCTTATCATCAGTGTGCCAAAAGAGTACACACTTGTAATTCTGGGTGACTTTGATGCTAGAGTAGGCACAGATTACTAGACATGGCAGGGAGACCTTGGGGAAAATGGAGTTGGAAACAGCAACAGTCACTTACTACTGAAGACTTGTACATCTCATGACCTTCTTATCACCAACACTGTCTTCCATTGGCCTAAATTCAATAAAACTTCATGCATATACATGTCATTGTAAGGAAAAGAGACAAACAGGATGTGAGAATGAAGATGAGTTGTGCAGAGTGCTGTACTGAATATAGACTTATCTTCCCCAAGCTAAATATTCACATGCAACAAAAATGGTGGCCTCAGGGCAAGATGACTACTTGAAGACTTAAAGTCAACAAATTAGAGCATTTTTCCAAGAGGAAACAATTCATCACTGACTTGGAGGGTAAGCTGAACCAACACATGATTGTCCACAGTGGTGCAGAAAAGGAAGGGGCAGCTTTCAGAGATTTGGTGTACCATGTTTACTCATCTGGGCCAGAAACTCAAAAACATGAAGAATAGTTTGAGGAAAATGATGGGGAAATTCAGAAGCTGCTAAATGAAAAAATGAGAACTCCACAGGGTTTTTCAGAAGGATAGTTCATCTCTAAGAAGGCAGCATTTAACTCCATTAAAAGTAAAGTACAGGGGGCAGCTAGGTGGCACAGTGGATAAAGCACTGGCCCTGGATTCAGGAGTACCTGAGTTCAAATCCAGCCTCAGACACTTGACACTTACTAGCTGTGTGACCCTGGGCAAGTCACTTAACCCCAATTGCCCCACAAAAAAACCAACCAACCAAACAAAAAAAAGTAAAGTACAAGCAAAACTTAGAGAGATGCAGGATTCTTGGCTCAGTAAGAAGGCAGATGAAATTCAGCTTTATGCTTATAATAACAATCCAAAGTGCTTTTATGATAGACTGAAGGGTATTGTTTCATCAAGGAAACACACTGTGTTCCTTGAAGAAACAAAGCGGGGGTAAGTGGTAAGATTATTGGAATTTGGCTGACTCATTGGAAGGGGCCATATCTAGCCTGCCCTGAAGTGAGGTATGCTGCTGATGTCAAAAAGAGAAACCACTCTCCACAGGCAGTTTTGAAGGACCTCCCCTTTTGGGGGAGGAAGATTAAATGCTCTTTGATTTTTATTAATTTCACCTTTGCTGTTTATTTTATTCCCATTAATAAAATCTGATTCGTTTGTGGAAAAGAGGCTGTTAAGCTCCTTTCTTATTGGCCTGGGAGAAATATCTAAAAAGGCAGTTTTGGAGGGGAGGGAGCTTTGGAACTAGAGGTCCCTCATTATTTCCGGGACCCCAATATTATGGTGAGCCACTCAATTAACTCTCCATATATTAAATTTAGCCCTCACAGTATTTATGGGCCAAAGACCTATGGTGATCTCAACTGCTCAGTGCCGATTTAGCCATATTGTTCATGATCCTGGGGAGATGGGCTGAACCCTTCTATAGTGTTCTCAACAGACTATCATCAATCAATGCTGAAGCCATTGACCTCATGTTGTAGTCATTCTTTCTCTAGCTGAACTTACAGATGAAGAAGAGGTTTAGGCTCCTCTCCAGGTGAAAAATTTGGTTTCTAAGAGAAGTTCATCAGTTTCATGATGGCATGTTTGCACTGGTTCTGGATAACGGACAATGCTCTTGCACTTTTCCAGTCACCAATGGTGTAAAGCAGAGCTGTGTGCTTGCTCACATGCTTTTGAGCATGATATTTTCAGAAATGTTATCAGATACATTCAATGAGGATGAAAATAGCATCAAGGTCAGCTACTGTACTGACAGTAAATTATTTAACTTGAAAAGGCTACAAGCCAAGACTAAAGTGGAGGGAGAGTTTGTGTGCAACATTTCCACCCCCGCAAATGATTTTGCACTCAATGCAGCCTCTAAGACTGAGATGTAACAAAGTATGGATTGATTTTCTGCTTGATTTTGGCCTAACAACACCAACAAAATTCAGGTTCTCCACCAGGCAGCATCACACTATCCATATGTGAAAGCATCGGTTACAGCAAATGAAGAAAAATTGAATGCTGTGGATAAGTTCACTTACTTTGGCAGTATACTTTCCATAGATTTACACATAGATGATAAGGTTGATGTATGCATTGCTAGAGCTAGATCAGTGTTTGGGAGGCTCCAAAGGAAAATATGGGATAGAAGAGATATTAGACTGCCTACCAAACTGTGCTGACCTCATTGTTGTATGCCTCTGAAACCTAGGCAGTCTAAGAGCATCATGCCAGGAAATCGAATCACTTCCATTTGAATTGTCTAAGGAAGATTTTGAAGATCACCTGGCAAGATAAGGTACTAGACACTGAGGTCCTTATTTCAGCTAAGCTGCCAAGTATTCAAACTCTACTGCAGAGAACACGATTCCAATGGGCTGGCCACATTGTTCAAATGCCGAAAGTACATTTGCCTAAAAGATTATTTTATGGAGAAATCACACAGGGCAAGTGCTCACATGGAGTTCAGAAGAAGCAATACAAGGACAATCTCAAGGTCTCTTTGAAGAACTGTGGAATTGCATGACATGGGAAACACTGGCAAAGGACTGCCCAGCATGGCATGCATAGATCAAAGAAAGTGCTGTGTTCTATGAGCGAAGCAGAATCACAGTAGCTCAAAAGAATTTAGAAACATTTCCACTCCAAGTGTTCATGTGGACTATTGGTACCTGAACCATGGTAGAGCCTTCCTAGCTCATATTTGTCTGATCATGCATAATTGGACACACTGTACCTTGACTCCAACATAGTCAAGAATGAAGGAGAGGAGCAGCTAGGTGGCGAAGTGGATAAAACACCAGCCCTGGATTTGGGAGGACCTGAGTTCAAATCTAGCCTCAGACACTTGACACTTAGTAGCTGTGTGACCCTGGGCAAGTCACTTAACCCACATTGCTCTGCAAAAAAAAAAAAAAAGAATGAAGGAGAACAACCAACCAACCAATCTATCTCTACTGATAGACTATATATATATATATATATATATAAAACATATATATTTATATTTATATCTATCTACCTATCTATATTAAGAAAGAGAAAGAAAAAGAAAGAGGGTGAGAAGGAGAGACACATTTAGGTAGAGAGAACAGCATAGACAAAAGCACAGAGGTGGTAAAGTGCCAGTCATTTTGTGAAGCAAGGAAGGAGTAGGGCACTTATAGGTGTATACATGTATGTGTGCACATATATATACATATACACATGTATAATTATGTGTACATATGTGTATATGTGCATACATGTGTGAAAGGTGTGTGTGTGTGTACACATGTATAGGGCAACTAGGTGATATAGTGGATAGAGTGCCAGACCTGGAGTCAGGAAGATTCATATTCCTGAGTTAAATCTGCCTCAAGATACTTACCAGCATTCTATCACAACCTAGCTAATGTAGAGTTATTTTCCATGACTACTCATGTATAATTTATATTGAATTGCTTGAGTTCTTGGGGTGGGGGTGGGAAAGGAGGGAGGAAGAGAAGTTGAAACACAAAGTTTTTTTTAAAAATTGATGTCAAAATTTGCTTTTACATGTAATTTGGAAAATAAAAATCTAAACAAAAGATGCTTACTAGCTATGTGACCCTGGGCGAGTCACTTAACCTCATTTGCCTCAGTTTCCTCATCTGTAAAATGAGCTGGAGAAGGAAATGGCAAAGCACTCCAGTGTCTTGCCAAGAAAATCCCAAATGGAGTCATGAAGAGTTGGACATGACTAAAAAATGACAAAACAATATGCATGTATATGTGTAAAGATATATATATATATATATATATCAATGTACATACATACGCATACATATGTAACTGGCACACTCCTTACTTCCCACAGATGACTCGCACTTTACAACCTCTTGCTTTTGTCTATGCTGTTCCCTCTGTCTGAATGCTTTCCTCCACTTCCCATTCCATCTTTGTTTTTGAAATCCTGCCCATCCTTTAAAATCTATTTGTTACTATGTCCTCCATGAAGTCTTCCCTGATTACTCTAGCTAAAAATGATCTCTGTCTGCCTGCCTGTCTGTCTGTCTGTCTGTCTGTCTGTCTCCCTCCCCCCTTCCCTCTCTCTTGAAATTCTATAGCTTCTTGTGTGTGACATTTAGGCACCATGTCCTGCATTTTAGTTGTTTATATACACATCTCTCTCCTTTACTAGCACTATCAATTCCTTTAGAGGGAACTATGTCTTATTCCTCTTCATATTTCCAGAAGAATAGAGGCAGTATAGCACAATAGCTAGAGAACCAGGGTTTTAATATCTGCTGACTGAGCAAGTTATTGATGTTCTCAGGGCCTATAAACCTCTAAGACTATAAATTGCTGATGAGTTAGGAAGAAGTTTCTATACTACAAATTTCCACTAGTGATAAAATCACAAGTCTGTCATATTGTCCCTCTCCCCGACAAAAAATAGAGAATCCCCAGGAGTGCTCAGCATGTAGTGGATACTTCATAAATACTTGAACAAACAAAGTGAATTATGTATCTTAGACCAGAAAAAAGGAATTTTAACTCTTTTTGCCTGTTGCCTTCTATTGGCCGTACCATTGATTATGTATATATGAAGGCTGAAAGGTAGCATAATGGTAAAATGATTAGAGGACTAAGCATCCAGAGTTCCAAGTTCAAACCCTGCCTCTAACACTTAGTAGTTTTGTCACCATAAGCAGATCATCTAAGCATTCAGAGTCTTGTTTCCTCATCTATAAATTAAGACTAACAGTTCCTATGCTATTTATCTCATAAAATTGTTGTGAGTGTAATGGGGGACTAGCAAGTGGGGGCCCAGTCAATGCATGGGTAGTGTGCACTGAGGACTATGCCCCCATTGGCCAGTCCCTGCTTACATGAAGATCAAATGAAATAATATCTGGAAAGCACTTTGCACACCTCAAAGTCCTACATAAATGGCAGTTTTCTTTCCTTTTTAATAAGCAATCAGGACTTTATTTCATAAAGAGAGTTTGTCCCAGATTAAGAACCCTCCAAGGAGGGAGGAAGCTTGGATCAACAGCAGAGTCTGTTACTGAAAGCATGGGACTGGGATTTAGAAGACATGGGTTTGAGCCTCAGCTCTGTTACCAACTTTGTGACCTTGAGCAAATCTAATTAACTTCTCTGGGCCTCAATTTTTTCCTCAAGTGAAAGAGAGATAACGCTACCTAAATAAAGTAAATGATAACTCACATTTTTTTTTAGTAATTTAAGATTTGTAAAGCACTGGTGAAGAGAAAAGATGGGTCTTATAATAAGCAATGCTGCTTTCACTCATAGTGTGTTTTTCTTATCCTTGGCTTCATTAACAGGAAGAATTTGCATCAGAAATGACTTGGAGTATAGATTTTGAACTGGAAGGAACCTTAGAGATCAAGTTATACTGTACAAATGAAGAAACTTTGGCCAAAGGTCATATCAAGGTAGTAAGCAGCATTGCCAAGATTTGAAACCAGAACACCAAGCAAAGCACTGGTGAAGAGAAAAGTTGGGTCCTGGTAGTCTTTTCACCAGATGACCTAAAGGGCATTGAACTATCTATATTCCATTTACTCTACTTAGTCCAAAAGAAGCCTGAAATCTTTGGAGAAAATGGGTTGAAGAATCGCCTTACTCTAAGACTTGTCCTCACAAAATCACTTGAGAATCTTAGATGAAAGGCATTGGATGAACATGCCACACATCCAGTACAGGATGACATATCTCTATCCTTGGGGGGGAGATCCCAGCTGTTGTGGTCGGGACTATAGAATGTTTCATATTTGGTTTCCTCCAATCTTTTGTAGACTCCCTGCCTTTCTAAAGCTCATTCTATACATATGATTTTCATTCAAATTCAAAAATCTTCCCCATTATTGCTGTGAATGCAATGGTATTCAAGGCGGACTCTTTTTGGTGAAGAGAAATTACAGGAGCACCTATCTGACATGTATTTTTAATTTTATGTACAATATGCAAATGTCATCACTGTCGTTGTTCACCGCAGTGCAGGATTGCAATTAACTCTGGAGCTGTGCATTTTAGTTATATGGGGATGCTAATGAGCTTTTCATAAAGCAAGCCCAATTAACAACTGGGTTTTTTTAACTGCAAGAGCTGGTGCAAAGCAAAGGTGTTGACTTTGTCGGGAATAAATTATCCTTTGTCCTTGGTTCCTTCATATTATTCCATCATCCTAAAAAATAATGCCATTGCTTGTGAATGTTTTCTCTTGGAATAGGCTACCTGCAGGGCAATATTAAGGGAGGCTATGGGCAAGAGTGTTTAGAACACAATTTCTCTTGTACAGAGTGATGAGAAAACTTCCTTTGAGTTAACACCACTCCAGTGGGGAAGGTGGCCAAAGTACACATGAAGAGTTAAAGAGGATCTCAGAAAAAAAAAAAGCGTATCTCAGACTTATAAATTATAACTAAGATACAAACCCATCCCTTTCCCCCTGGAGAGAAGACTTGCACTGTGAAAGGGAATGAAGACAACACAAAAAATGGTAGGCCCAATGTGGCCTGAGATCATAGGTGCATAGCTGGAGGGATGATCTAGCTTGATAGCTAGCATTTACATAGTACTTTAAGGTTTGCAAAGCACTTTACAAATATTACCTCATTTTATCCTTACAATAATCCTGGAAAGTAAGTGCCTGTATTATTCCCATTTTACTGATAATGCCATTGAGGCAGATAGAGGCTAAATGGCAAACTTAGGGCCACAACTAGTGTCTCAGGTGATATTTGTACTCAGGTCTTCCTGACTCAAGGTCCAGTGCTCCATCCACTGCATCACCTAGCTTTCAGAGGAAGAAGAATGGAGAAGAGACTGAGGATCATAAAATGTCAGAACCGGCAGGGACTGTGGAGGTTATCTTGTCTAAACCCTTCCTTTTACAGATAAAGAAATTGAGTCACAGCAGTTAGACAGCTTGCCCAAGGTCACAAAAGTGGTAGAGTCAGGATTCAAACCCAGGTCTTCTGATTCCAAACCCACAGTTCTTCCTATTGCATCATGTTGGTTTAAATTATCTTTTTTGCACTGATGAGAATTTCTCTACAGTAGTTTTGACTTGTTCTGAGGTTGGATATAATAATACCGCACAGTGTCTGGACAGTAATTATACTGTCATCTTAGAATAGAGCATTTGTCTAGAGGAATCAAAGTAGCAAATAACTCGGCTAGGATTTTAATCCAGATCTTCTGATTTTATTCCCTGTGCTTTTCTCACTATAACTGGATCCCACCACATGATATAGAGCAGATTACACATTTTGTTGGTCATCTCTTGGAGGGAGTGAGAGAGCTTCCTTCACTATTCCCCACAATATCTCAGGCTTAAGAATCAGGGTCACTTTTTTTTTTTCCTGTGGAGAAATGTTTTTGTATAATCTGGCTCAAGTGGTCTGAATCCCTGAGAAAATAAGGAAATCCCAAATTTGGTTAGCAATATTTTTACACAGATCAGGAAATGGACTGACAGAGAAAACTAGGATAGTGAAAAGAAAATACTAAAGTATAATCTTTGTTTTCTCTACAACAGGTAATTTACTTTATGTGTGTATGTGTATACAAACACAAACACATATGTATGCATGCATGTATGTATGTTTGTATGTATGTAGGTAGGAGTGGAGGCCAGGGATGGGTACAATAATTTGGAAAGTTATAGGAATGGTAGGTAGAAAGAACTATACGTTTCTTCTAGTCCAAGCACTTCAAATTACATATAGGAAAGCTGAGGTCCAGAGAAGGAAAGTTACATACCCCATTTCTGTTGAGGGCGTCTCTCTCTACTTACTTTGGTTCACAATTTCAGAATCATCTTCCATTTTCCCCCCTTCTTTAACCCATATATGTAATGTTTCCAAGTCTTGCTGATTCAACCTATACAACATAACTTGTATCTGTCCCCTTCTTTCTACTCACAGCCTCTTCCCAAGTTCCATTCTCGTTTATACTATTATCATAGGCTCCTAATTGCTCTTCTGCCCTCCACTCTCACTTCTCCTCAAGCCATACTCCATAAAACTACCACATTGATATTACTAAAGTACAGGTCTTACCATGTCATTTCTCTGCTAAAGACACTTCGGTGCTTTCCTGTTTTCTCTAGGATGAAATGCTAAATCCTTTGTTTAGCATTTAAAGCCTTTTACAGCCTGGCTCTAGTTTATCTTTCCAAACTTTTTTCTTTTACACACTCTTCAGTCTAGGAAAAACAGCTTATTTGCTGTCCCTTGCATACATCATTCCATCTCCAATGTCCATAGCTTTTCCCCCCCGGGGCAGTGAGGGTTTAGTGACTTGCCCAGGGTCACACAGCTAGTAGGTGTCAAGTGTCTGAGGCTGGATTTGAACTCAGCTCCTCCTGAATCCAGGGCCAGTGCTTTATTTACTGTGCCACCTATCTATAGCTTTAAATGGCCTGTTATCCAAGCCTAGAATGCACTCTCTCTTCAGTTCTAAGTCATAAAATCCCTTAAGGTTTCTCTTTAATCACTAGGTAGAATCAATACCTACTCACCTGATGATGCTCAGCTAAAAGAATCTGGCCCTAAGGAGTCCCTCACTCATCTGGAAGTTAAGTATAAACACTCTGCTGAGTAGGAGTGTTGAGTTAGTTTCAAACACTAAAGTTCTAAAAGAGTCAGAAACCTGTTTATTGCTCAGCTATACCTCTCTACCAAGCAGTACTTAGCTATCTAGGAATGTACGGGTTTGAGGATTTACCCAATCAGCAGTGAACTGTGACTCCCTTCCCTGTGGTAAATGCTACTTTCTTCTTGAAGCATATTGTGAGCCTGGTCATGTGACATTGACATGTCTGGATCAATTAGCCAGAAAAGCAAAATGCTTAGTTTTGTACACAACTTTTACTCTTGGCATAGAATTGGTAATCAAGTAAATAATATCTAATAAGAAAAATGTATAACAACACATCCACCAAGCATGTCCAGTATCCTAGAAATCTCCAAACAGTACACAAGATCAGTTCAGAACCAGAAGTTCTAGGTGAATGCTTTGTTTATCCAGTCTCCAGGTACTCTCCCTGTGAGGGGGCAAAGATTGAAAATAATAAGGCATGGTTTACACAAGATGTCTGACTCACACATTCATTAGGATGAGTCTTTAGATGAATATGCAAAAGCTCTGAAATAGATATCTCAGTCTGGGATTCATGAAGACCACCTGTCCAGTTGCTATCAACAGCCTCTGATTCTGGCCTCAAATCACCTATCTCAGAGTACGGTACTTCACATCTGGCTTCAGTAAAAGTACTATTGCCATTCAACCCAGGAGCAATCTTAGCCTTTCTCCTTCTACTCTCCTACTAGAGATAGGGGCAGCTGGGTGGTGCAATGGATAGAGCACTGTCCCTGGAGTCCGGAGGATCTGAGTTCAAATTTGACCTCAGAGACTCACTAGCTGTGTGACCCTGGGCAAGTCACAACCCCAATTGACTCAAACATCTGGGGCCATCTCCAGTCGTCCTGATGTATATCTTGCCACTGGACGCAGATGTCTCTGGAGGAGAGAGTGAGTTGGTTACATTGTACAGCCCTCCCTCACTTAAATCCAATTCAGTGACATCGCCTCCTGATGTCATAGTCTTCTTTGAAAATGAAGGACAAACTGTTTAGTCACTTTCTGTTGCCACTTCCTTTGTGAACTTGGCAGCAGGCCCTAAACTCTGAAACTCTGTGAGGGAGCTCAGGGGTGGGGGTAGAGGGTATTACACCTTCAAAGCACAGCTCAGATGCTACCTCTTACCTTTGACACCTTTCCCTCCCCCTCTCCTCTTATTAGTGCTCTTGGCCTCAACTTATTTATTCTGTACATATTTTAGATGTCGTCAACTTTGTACATCGGAGTTGAATCATACATGTAATTAACTTATTTGAATTCTACTATAAGCACTCCACAAAATGGGTCTGGGGGAGAGAAATAACAATTTAAATCATGGGGCCAATCCTGCCTTCTATTCTACTGAACAAGTGAATAGGAGATAGGAGATAAAGCCTCGTGTCAGTTCTCTTATGCCTTTTATAGTATGAGCATTCAACAGAGTTGAGTGGGATTCAGAATCTCCTCTCCGTCCCATCCACAGCCAGTTTATTTGTTCTGTTTAGGCTGTTCTTACTAATGAGGGAGACAGCTTTTGTTGGCCTGCCTGGCTTTCCTGGACAGTTAGCCCTTGCTGGGCTTTCTTTGTCTACCTTGTGTCCTTCCTTTACTTATGGTGAATCAGGATGAAGAAATAGAGATATGGTTGTGTGATCACCCTCTAGTATATTCTGGGATATACACAGGAAGCCTTTTGGAGATGATATTTTCCCGTAATCATCAGTTTTCCTTCCAGCTGAGTCTTTACCTGTTTTCATTTTCTTCTATTGGAGTAAAAGTCCTGGTTCCCTTTCTATCCTACTCACTCACTTAGCTATGTGTAGTAAAAAAATAAAATTGACATTCAATTATTTTCATAGGGACTTCCTCAGATGCATTAGCTCTCCTATACAGACTGCCTTCTCTTAAAGAGACCCTACCCCCTACCAGCTACAACTAGTTAAAAGAGACAGTACTGAGATTGAAGGGATTTATTTTTATTTATTTATTTTTAAAGAAGCTTTTTTTGGGGGGTCTGTTTTCTTTTCTTTTCTTCCTCCCTTTCTTTCTTCCTTTCTTTCTTCCTCTTTCTTTCTTTCTTTCTTTCTTTCTTTCTTTCTTTCTTTCTTTCTTTCTTTCTTTCTTTCTTTCTTTCTTCCTTCCTTCCTTCCTTCCTTCCTTCCTTCCTTCCTTCCTTCCTTCCTTCCTTCCTTCCTTCCTTCCTTCCTTCTTTTATTCCTTTTGTTCTTTTTTGAATGGGGCAATGAGGGTTAAGTGACTTGCCCAGGGTCGCACAGCTATTAAGTGTCAAGTGTCTGACGTTGGATTTGAACTCAGATCCTCCTGAATCTAGGGCTGGTGCTTAACCCACTGTGCCACCTAGCTGCCCCTGAAGGGATTTATTTTCAAGGGGAATTTTGAATATTCTCCACCTTTCCTTTTCATACAAACTTCAGAACCTATCTGACTCTATTCTATTGTAGTTCAAATCCTTCCTCAGTATTTTCTAGCTGTGTGACTCCGGGTCACCACCACCATCACCATCATTATCTCCCCTAGTAGAACATAAGCCCATTGAGGACAGGAACTGGTTCATTTTTATCTTTGTGTTCCTAGCACCTAGAATAGCTCCTGGTACCTAATAAGTACTTGTTCAATTTAATTGAATCAGATGCTCAAAGTCACACAACTAACAGACCTAAAATTCAAACTCAGATCCTCAACTTCACAAATAGCATACTTCCCATTATATCCACTTCCCTAGAATAAGAAGGAATGTGATGAATTCTTGGGTGATGATCAAGGCTCCATTGAACAATTGTAAAAGAACACCCAATAGACTTATTTCAGAGCTACTAGGATATAACATGGGTAAAAAATGGAAAATCACTATTTTTTTCATTTCAGTTAGTAATGAATGGTTCAGAGATAGAATGCGAGTTTTAGGGTTAGACTGAGTCCAGACTTGAACTCATGTAATGAAGAGAGAAGAGTTTGCAAGTATAGTTTTCCATTTAAAAAAATTCATGATGGGAAGATGATACCAACTAAATATGAAACCAACTAAAATTTTCTTTAGTTGTTCTGTAGGGATTTAGTCAAGGCAGACCTGTCTAGACGGGATACTCTGTGAATCAGTTCTTGTTTCAGCCTCCTACATTTATCTGGCTTGTCCTAGATCATACATTCATGTAGCCATTTACCACAACACCAAGACCTATCCTTCAAGCACATCTTGTCATTTGTGCTGTTGCAGTGGGTGCACAACCATTTCCACTCTACCCCAATCCCTTGCTCAGGGAACAACTATCAAATCAATTATTACCATTGCTTTGGGAAATGCCCCACATTTTGTTTCTCTATGGCTCCACGTTCTTTCTTTCTTTCTTACTTTTTTTTTTTTTTGGTGAGGCAATTGGTGTTAAGTGACTTGCCCAGGGTCACACAGCTAGTAAGTATCACGGGTCTGAGGTTGGATTTGAACTCAGGTCCTCCTGAATCCAGGGTCGGTACTCTATCCACTTTGCCACCTAGCTGCCCCCATGGCTCCACTTTCAATCCCTGTGGCTGTCAAGTCCAAAGCACCCTTTCCTGGCTACTGCTCACCCTTATGTGTTATACTCTCTTTAGTAAAATAGACCTGGATTGAAACCTTGCCTCATATACTTACTGGCTGTGTGACCCTGGCCAGGGTCACTAAACCTCTCTGCCTCAGTTTCCTCATCTGTAAAATTAGGTTGTTGGATTTTATAGTCTCTAAGATCCTTCCTAACTCCAAATCTATAAACATATAAAAGATAAAATGAAGGTCAGTGTCTTATCCACTATATTATGCTGCCTTTTTGTATCATCAGTGACTACCATAGTGCCTGCACACTGTAGAAGTTTAATAAATGCTTGTAGGTTAATTAGTGGTGGGAAATGAAAAGGAAATTCTGTGAATGACATATCACCTGCATGTCTTCCCCTCTCAGGTCAGCAACATCCCAACCTCCTGACACAGGCATCATTTTAAACACACATGAACAAAGTGCATCAGTATATTTCTAGGCCTATTCTTTCAATTTTTCTTTGTCTTTCCTTGATGTTAGGCTGCCCAGCATCTATTGCTTTTCCTGGTTTCATTGTATCTGTCTCTGACAATGCCTCTCCCATTCTGTTCCTGGCTTTCAACTTTAAATCTGTTGTGGGTTGAGAAATCAGAATGATTTGTTAAATAGTTTTGTTAAATAGGAGTCAATAAAGATCTGGGTGAGGGCCTAAGAAGTTGAGCACTTGATTTTTTTTTTTTTAGTACGGGGCCTTTTTGACAGCTATTTTGGGTCCTCAGAGACTTTTTTTTTTTCAGAGTCTGGGCTGTCTTCCAAAGGACTGAGGTTGCCAGAAGTCTGACACCTCTCCCCTCAACCCCAGATAAGTGTACTATTACTATATAGAGTGGTATTCTTTAATGCAAAGAGCAAAAGGCCTGGTGTTTACCATACAGAAGTCCTATATATGTGCACAGGGTCAAGCCACCCCAGAAAGCAGTAGATAGTTTCCTCAGAGTTCTCTAAGATAACCATTATTTTTTTTCCTTTCAGGGGCGAAGAGGGAGCAGCGACAAGAGAAGCTCTGCTCACTGGCCTGGCACCATGGGAATTTGCTTGGCCTGCAAACTTGTGGAGGCAGGCCAGTCCTGAATTTGCAGAAAACATGGTACTCCTTTTATTTTTTTTCCAAGTCTGCCTCCAAGGCAATAATTTCTGACATGTGACTTGCTGGGATAGCTGCTTATGTAGGCCGGCTAGATCTCAAAGTTCATTGCAGTCAAAGTTCTAGTCATCAAGCCCCTCCATTGCAGCTGCGATCTCACCACCACATTCTGTACTGTGGTCAAACCCTGGCAGGGCCTAGTGGCATTGGGAAGCTCTAGTCCATACTTTTGGGGGAGGTTGCTAAAATGCTGAATCTCCCCATCCCAAGCACTGTTAGGAGCCTTCTTCCTAAGAAAACCTGAAGTGCTATGATACTCTCTCAGTTATCCTCAGGGGTCTCGTACATATAGGCAAGAATGCTAGATTTGCCATCAGAAGACTTGAGTTTGAACCCTAGCTCTCATCCTTATTACTGGTGCTCCCTTTGGCAAATCCCTTTTCCTCTTTGGTCCTGTTTCTTCCTCTGTAGACTGACACATGATGTCTAAAGTCTAAACATGGACCACATGATGTCTAAGGTCTCTCCTCGATTTAGAACCTGTGAGATTGTAAAGACAGTGACACACTCCTATCCCCTCCCACCTCCCAAGCAGCACATAGACTTTGCATTAGTACAAACCTGTAGATTGTTTGCTCAGGAAAGGGGTGATGAACTTCCTTTCCAGCAGTGAGTGCATTGAATTTCATATCCTTTCCCTAAATCTTTCTGATACACTAATGGATGCTGCCCTTAAGATACACTGTTTGGCCCACGTTGTAGTGGGACATAACTTGTGGGAGGAATCAACCCTTGAACTGGCCTATAAAAGGGAGTCAACAGACCCACTCAATTTCTATCTTTTTTTTCCATAGAAATTCTGAGAATGTATCTGAGCAAAGAACAGAGATTAGGACTTCTAGTTTGCCCAAGAAACCTCAGCTAGGTGGACTTGGAGTGAGGAAGACCTTAATTCAAATCCTACCTCAAGTACTTACTAGCTGTGTGACCCATGACAAGTCACTTAACCTCTGTCTCAGTTTCCTTATCTATAAAATGGGGATGATAAGAATAACACCTACTTTCCAGGGTCCTTGGGAAAATCAAATGAAATGATAAATCTATTTGTAATCCTTAAAGTTTTGTATAAATATTAGCTATCATCATCATTATTATACTGGGCTATTTGGGTGCTCATGGGAGATGGGGGAGGACACTTTTACACATATTTGAAAGTCTACAGACATGAGTCATATTGTGTGTTTTCCCAGGGTAAACTCTGGGCTGGAGATAAAGACATTATTTGGGGGAGGGGAGAATAGGAGGAAGGCTACCCCAAGATTGAGCCCTACCTGTGGAATTCCAGATGAGATGGTGCTAGGCTACAAATTAAACAAATATTACAGAAAGGTCACCCTGACAAATGTTCACCAAGTCATTCACACATGCCAATATTATACATCTTTCCCATCCCCCAACTACTGCTCCTAAGTCACTTCATCCAGCAAATGCATAACTGTCAAAACTCCCCAAATCAAAATATATTCAAGAAGTACAAATTCTTAATTTGATTTTATGCCCTTGTTTGTGTCTTTGAGCCTCATTGCAGTTCCTAGCAGAGTGCCTGGGGTACAGGGCCCACAGTTGGGACTTAATAAGTACTTGTTGATCGGTTAGTTGAGTCAGATTTCTTTGATGTTGTATATGTTGACTTACTCAGTTACCCTTGAATCTTATTACTTGTGACTCCTCTTCCAGTGTTCAATATGGCCTGTAGAAATCACCCATGAAATTAACTAGCTAGGATTCAGCACTGGAAAGAACCTTCAAAGGCCATCTAATCTGAACCACTCATTTTACAGATGAGAATACTGAGGCCCCAGAAGAGAGGGGGCTTGTCTAATGTCACACAGGTAGGAAGTAGCAGCAGCAGACTCAGCCCCCCATCTCTGTCTCCAGACCCACTATGCCTTGCTGCCTTTCAGTTAAGGATTGCTGAGGCTGGTTTACTATTTTTAGTAACTGGCACGCCAGCAGTAGCTAGGGCAGGTGGCAACACATGGAGAGTAAAAGAACTAAAGAGAAGAGAAAGAGAAAAGCCCGAAGCAGCCATCTAGTCATGGCCCCTGCTTTGAGGCAGCAGTAGCTTTGCCTGGAGGCATGAACCACCACCCGTGCTCACACCAGGAAGCTGGACTGCCTCTCATCATGCCCAGCCTAGGGTTTCCTATTGGCTATTTTTAAATAGCCCCAGCTAATAATACAAGCACTAACAATCAAAGCATTCTGGACCAGGGACAAGAGGCTTTGGACTTGGGAAGAGAGATTTCTCCTGCCCTTCCAGAAGAGCAGCCTGGCCCTCTCTCATCCCTGAAATGAAAAAAGAAAAAAAAAAGACCAAAGAGAAACACTGGTGCTCCATGAAGATTGCTTAGTGATCCTATGATAACATGAAGCCAAAGGGAAAAGACAGACTCAGACTGCTTTAGATCCCAAAGTACTTCACAGGACGGGGAGGGGATTGACCCCAGGACAAGGATATTCATAGTTAGGCTGCTCTACTTTAAGTCTGGGGCTTCCCAATACTGGGAGAGAAAAGAAAGAGGATGGGATCTAAGGAATATGGGCAGTGATAAAAGTTCTGATCTTCTCATCTTTGTCCTCACCAGGCCCCTGGGCTCTCCAGCCCTGAAGGAAGAGTAGCTATGTCTGGTTGTCAGCTATCAGTGGGGCATTACATTAAATTCAATGGGCATTTTTTAAGCATCTACTCTATGTCAGACTCTGTGGTAGGCACTGGGAGTGCCAAGACTAATATAAGGCTATCCCTGCCCTCAAGACACTTACATAGCTCCAACTACATATATGTGTACACAAACATCTCTAGGTGGTACAGTGGATAAAGTGTAGGACTTGGGGTTGAGTTCAAATCCTGCCTCAGATACTTAATACCTGAGTAGCCCTGGGCAATTCACTTAACCTTTCTCAAACTCAGTTTCCTTTTTTGTAAAATGGGGAAATTAATAGCACCCTACCTCCTAGACTTGTTGGGAGGATTAAATGAGTTAATATATGTAAAGTTTTTTGTAAACCTTAGAGAGTTATATAAATACTAACTATTATCATTATCACAACATGTATACAGATAAACACAAAATATATTAAAATATCATGGGAGGGGGCAGAGAGCAAACAATTAGGGAAATCAGGAAAAGCTTCTGATAGCTATAGTACAACTGTTCTCAAAATGTGATCTTTAGACCCCTGGGGACCTCAAGAGCCTTTGACTGGGAGGTCAAAACAAAATCAAAATATTGCTAAGATGTTATTTGCCTATTAATATACTCCTCCCTTCTCCAAATATATATATCTGTGTGAGGCAAGATTTTCTTCATATACTTCAAACAAAACAACATATCTCAACAGATGGAATACAGAAACAGATAGGAGCATCCAGCTGCCTTCTATTAAGTTAAACATTAAATGAGATTTTAAAAAAATATATAAAACAATGCCATGCTTCTTACTGTTTTGGGTTTTTAAAAAATATATTTATTTTTCATAAAATGTCATTAATGTTAACATCTAATGGGATATTCTTATTGTCATTTTAATGAATTAATAAATAAATATTTTAAGTACCCATTTACATTTCTAATACAGTAAATATCAAAAGATATAATCCATACCAACAAAAGCTATTTCAGGTCCTCACTGATTTTTAAAAGTGCAAAGAAGTCCTCAGACTAAAAAGTCAGACAACCCCTGCTGTCATGGAAAGAGTTTAGGAGTTTGGGATTTTAGAAGACTGAGTTTAAATTCAACCTCTACAATTTACCCCCATTGGGTAGGTCATTTCTCCTTTGAGGTGATGGAGTGGGCTAGAAGACCTCTAAATTCTCTTCTGGCTCTTCATCTTATAGTCCTAGGGCTTTGAGTGAGTCATTTAACTTCTCAAGACCTCAATTTTCTCATTTGGAAAATGAGGAAGTGGCTAATCTCTAAGGCTCCTTTCAATTTGATCATTCTTTAGCTTGGTGGACTGGTCTTCCCAGTGTTGCTTAACCCATCCTGTGACCTATCCCAGACAGGTAGAGTAGAAATTTTTTTTTGTAGACAGAACCGTTCACTTTGTGGTGAATACTCTGTTTTCTTTGCCTCCAAAGATGGTAGTAGTTCCTTGTTATAGATAGCAACCTAAGAGACTGAACAAATGAACTGCTTCAAGATAGACTTTGGAAATCAACCAGCCATGGTAAAGTGAATCTCCATATCCCTGATATACTGAACACCTGCAAATTGGTGACATCTGATTTTGGGGGAACTTTTTTTTTTTTGTATTAATTAAAAGGATAGTAGAAAAAATGCTCATTGGAGGACTTGGGTGTCAAGAAAGCTAATGCAACCTTAGAGTGTATTAAAAGATACATCATGTTTTGTTCTAAGGAGGCATCAGGCCCACTATACTCTGCCCTGCTCAGCCTACATCTTAAATATTGTGTTCAGGTCTGATCACCACATTTTAGGATAGACATTGATAAAGTAGGCCATCCTGAGGAAGGTGGAGGGCTTCAAGATTATGGCATTATAAGATTATAAGAACTCTAAGAAACATTTGACTAAATCCCTTAGCCTATTCCACTCTTGACTACTCTCAAAAGATTGTCTCAGGAGACAGTGACCTGCCCATCAAGGGAGGTATTCAAGCAAAAAAGAGATGACTCCTTAAGAGCTATATGGTAGAGATCATTATTCTTCAGGTACAGGTTGGACCAAATGGCCACTGAGATTCGTGAAACTGTGTGATTCTGAAACTTTGAAACTATGTGATTGTATTGTTAGGAAGTTTTCTCTTATATCAAGTCTAAATATGCTTCTTCACCACTTCTACCCTTTACTCCTAGCTCTGCTTTCCAGAGTCAAGCAAAACATGTCCAACTCTTCTCCTATGTAACAATCCTTCAAATAACTGAAAATAGGGATAGCCTCTCCTAAGTACTTTCTTCTGGAATTACTTAGCCTCCCTATAAGTAAAAGACATCCATCCTCCTTAACAGAATTCACATAGAGAAGTCCTTTACCTTTCCTAAGGGAGAAACTATATTCCTCTTTCCCGTCTTTGCTTCCTTCATCCCCATTTCACCCAGGTTGAAAATTCGGTGGGTACTCTCTGATCCAGCACGACTGTTCATTTTTTTTTTTTTGGTTTGTTTTTGTTTGTTTGTTTGTTTTGCAGGGCAATGAGGGTTAAGTGACTTGCTCAGGGTCACACAGCTAATAAGTGTCAAGTGTCTGAGGTCTCATTTGAACTCAGGTCCTCCTGAATCCAGGGCCAATGCTCTATCCACTGTGCCACCTAGCTGTCCCATTCTTTTTTGTTTGTTTGTTTGTTTTGTTTTTTTGTTTACCACTGTTAATTGACTCGGACTTAGTCCAGATACCTGGTCAACTTAGCACACTGCAGCTTGGAACTCCTGAGCTCAAACAATCCACCACCCTCAGCCTCCCCAGTAGCAGGAATTATGGGAGTCTGCCACCATGTCCAGCTGAGAAACTATTTTTAAAAATTTGTCTTGAGGGGCAGCTAGGTGGCTCAGTGGATAGAGCATTGGCCCTGGAGTCAGGAGTACCTGAGTTCAAATCCAGCCTCAGACACTTAACACTTACTAGCTCTGTGACTCTGGGCAAGTCACTTAACCTCAATTGCCTAACAAAAAAAAAAAATGTGTCTTGAGGCCTCAGATGAGAGTGCTAGAGCTGGAGTCCTGGGTTGAAATATTAGGTCTGGAATCCTAGCATTGCTACTTACTAGCTTTGTGACTATAGGCCATTTAACTACAATGAACATCAGTTTTCTTATTTGTAAAATGGGAATAATAATATTTGTACTCCCTACCTTCCAGGGTTGTTGTGGGGATGGTCTATTTTAACTTGAGTTTGGCTGCTACACTATCCCTGCTCCCAGGCTTTAGGGAGTGAGATGGCTTCTACTACTTCTCCATCCTCAGGGTCACGTTCAACACTGATCATATCTGACTCATTTTCAGGACACCTGGCTACCTAGGGATTTGGAGGCACTTGCCTACTAGCATAGGTAAATCATATTAATAATTACAATGAGGGGCAGCTAAGTGGTGCAGTGGATAGAGCACTGGCCCTGGATTCAGGAGGACCTGAGTTCGGATCCAGCCTCAGACACTTAACACTTACTGGCTGTGTGACCCTGGGCAAGTCACTTGACCCCAATTGCCTCACCAAAAAAAAAAAAATTACAGTGACAATATATAGCATTTATATAGAACTTTAGGTTTATAAAATACTTCCCAAAAATATAATTTGATTCTCACAACAACCCTGGTAGGTAAGTGCTAATATTATCTCCTTTTTACAGATGAAGAACCTGAGACAGATAAGGTTACTCGACTTGCCCAAGGTCATACAGCTAGTGTGTGTCAGAAGCTGGATTTGAACTCATGTCTTCCTAAATCCAGGATTTGCCCTCTATCAACTGTCACCTAGCTACTGCTCCACTGGCCACTTACAGGGTTGGGCCTGTGACTTCTTGGCCACTGGGGTAATGATTAGATGAAATGGAATGAGGAATGGTCCTCTTAGGGTTACTCTCACAGACCTGTTAGCCCTAATTGAACACTATTAATCACCCTACCTCCCAGAAGCCTGATAGGACTCATATTCTAGTACAACAGAAGGCTGTCTCTGGAGTCAGAGGACCTAGCTTCAAATCCAGCCTTTGCCACAAAACTGTGTGACCTTGGGCAAGTCTCTTCTACCTCTGATTCCTTGATCCTAAATTCTCCATTCTTCCCTATAGTGTTCATGATGCAAGGCTCTGAGCTATTATGCAAATAAAATATTCTAAGAAGATGTTTATAGACTTCACCAGACTGTTAAAACAGTTTCAGAACCTTGCTAGGGAGAATTAGGGAAGTCTTCCCAGAACACTCAGAGAATCACAAAATTTGAAAATTGGAAGAAGCATTAGAAGGTCTCACAAAATCCCAAAAGGGATCCCTCCTATAACACAGCCGACAAATGGCCCTCCAGACTCTGCTGGGGAAATGTATCACCTCTCCAGCTAGACCACTTCACTTTTACTTAGCTCTAACTGCTAGGGCAATTAGGTGGAGTAGTGCATAGAGCACTGGGCTTGGAATCAAGAAGATTCTTCTTTGTGAGTTCAAATCCAGCCTCTAAGACATTCTAGCAGTGTGACCCTGGGCAAGGCATTTAACTCTGTTTGCTTGAATTACTTTTTTGTAAAATGAGGCTGGAGGAGGAAAGAAGAAACCATTCTATTTGGGGTCATGAAGAATCAGACGTAACTAAAAAACAACTTAACAACAAAAAAATTGTGAGGAAGGTTTTTTTCCTAATACCTGAGGTGATCCCCGGGACAAGTTTTGAAGGAAAAGGATGATTGCAATAGGCAGAGATGAGTAGGGACAATATTTTAGGCATGGGGAATAACTAGCAATTACTCAGAGGTAGGAGATGTGATGATGAGGGCTGGTTAGACAAAGCTCAATTTGCCTGGGGATAGATGGAACAGCAACTGGGAGAGACACCCAGACAGAGGCAGCTGGTGTGACTGATACACATCCATGAGTGCAGCCCCTGACTGGGAAGGAATTCTGCTAGCCCCTGTTTATTCCAAGATTGATGATGTTCTCTTTGTCTACCTCAGTAATAAAATCCCACAACCTCCTAACATTTGTAGGCTATCCAGAACAAACTGGCTGATTGATTGTCTAGTATTTATCTTCTCACACATGAGATTTAATTCCTGGAACCAGACCAAAATAGGGTGCTATGACTAGTGATTGCAATGAAGCAGAGGGTACCTGTGTTTGTGTGATCTTGCCTGGGTCACTTAACCTCTACGGGCCTGGGCATCCTCGTCTATAAAATGAAGGAGTTGAACTAGATGGTTCCCAAGTTCCCTTTTAGTTCAAAATCTATGTTCGTGTATCCTTTTTTTTTTTTTTTTGGTATGAATGAATATGTCCACTAAAATGGGTTACAGGCTGTCAATAAACCCTGGAGTTAGATCAATTTGACATAATCTTCAGTCCTCAAATTCCTGATGCTTATCATCTCTGGCAATAGCTAGTAGTCTAGTTTGTCAGGAAAAGGAAGTGATGTGAAATAAGGTTAGAAAGGTAGGTTGGAACTAGATGATGGGAGCCTTAAGTAAGGCTGAAGAGTTTTTATTTTAATTCAGTATCAGTTGGGAACCAGTGAAGATTTTTGAGAAGGGAAGCGACACAATAAAACTGTGCCTTAGGATGACTCTTCTTCAAAAATAGTCTTCTCCAAATCCAGGGAAAAAAAAGTACTGTGGAATATGGATGTTGATGGAACCATACTATTTCTTTTGGTTTTGGTGCTGTTGTTTTTCTATTTTGAGGTTTTTCCTTATTGCTCTGATTCTTCTCTTATAGCATGACTGATGCAGAAATATGTTTAATGTTGTTATGTATATATATATATATATATATATGTGTGTGTGTGTGTGTGTGTGTGTGTGTCTTTGTGTGTGTGTGTATCTATATATCTATATCTATATCTAACTTATCGGATTGCCTACTGTCTGCTGTCTAGGGGAGAGGGGGAAGGAGGGGAGGGAGGGAGAATAATTTGAAATTGGAAATCTTATATAAACAAATGCTGAAAACTACCTCTACATGTAACTGGAAAATAATAAAGTACTTTTATTTTTTAAAAAAATAGTCCTCTATGACATCCTACTTATACCTGTTCTCTCTTATTTTCTTCCCTCATTAACTCAGTAGAATTTATCCCTTCCTTTCCCCTTACTTCGATCTCCTCCCCACTATACAATCTTCAGTCACCTCTGAATGATCTCATTTTCCTTCTCTTTTAGTTCTACTCTCTGTGAATCTATGCTTGCCCCCTAGTCCCTCCCCATCAGCCATTCTGATATAGCCTGGCCTTCCCTTAATGCTTGATGTCAAACAAAGCTTTGAGTATGAACAATTAGCCATTGAATGCTACTGGGCATCTTCTCATGCATCCCAAAAGACAAAGCATACAACCTTTGATCTTGTTCCCTTTCTGAAAGATTCTTAGGATGTTCTGATATGCTAATTATTTTTTCTAAAATCTGTGCAGTGCCAAGGTACTGGAGAGCCTTAGAATGTTCAAGGGGTTTGGGGCTCCCGGGAAGCAATACAAATATGCCAGCAGGCCTCAGATAGCCTTAAAACGAAATTTAATAAATTACAAACCATGTTTCAAAGAGAGGAATGTGTACTGCCACCTGTTGGTGAATGTTGAGCATTATTTCTGATGGTTTGTGTAGTACTGAAATAATACAACTGTCCTCACTAAAAGATGCCTCTATCCCCTCAAAGTCACAGCCCTACTTTCCTTTCTGAGGCATTTTGATTTTAAAAGTTTATGAGGTTCAGCTATGGAAATCCTATTTTGGTGTAAATGTGAGATAAAGATAAAGATAGAGATGAGATCTTTGATTTCATTTCTAAAGGATGAGGAAATTCCTGGAACCAATTCAGGTCAACTTCTTCTCTGTAACTTATTCTTAGGGAGTTGCTTAGAGCATTGAAGGATTAAGTGACTGACCCAGGGTAACATAGCCAGTATATACCAAAGGTTGGATTTCAACCCAATTTTTCTTGATTTCAAGGCTGCCTCTGACTACCTTGTTTGAAAAGACAGTTTGGAGTAGTGGGTTGAATACTGGACTTGGAGTTAGAGCTGGGTTGAAATCCCTCTTCTAATACTTTATGACCCTCGGTAAGTCATTTAACTTCTAAGTGCCTCAGCAACTCTCTAGGAGCTATTTACTAAATTACATTTAGATTATAGGCTCTATTGGTGGAGAGTGATCTTGTGTGCATGGACTTCTATATGTATAGCTTGGTAAACCTTTAAACACTTTAGAAATATAATCTACTATCATGTGAATGTTACAGAGAAATGGTTTAAAGAAATGGTATCAAACTCAAATAGAAAGAAGGCCAACCTTACGTGAGGGTCCCTATAGGATACATATTAACTTAGAAAAGCACATAGTAACATTATCTTTGTTCTATTGAAATTTCATTTATATTGTTAATTATTTCTCAATTACATTTTAATATGGTTCAGGACTCACTTGAGAGTACCACCCTTGGCCATATGTCTGATACCTTTCTTCTGTAAAGGATATTGTCAGAAAAATGCATGACTGACAAAGAAAGTGATCCAGTCATGTAGCGAGACCCAGAGATTGCCAGGGAGCAGCCAATATATTCCAATGGTATCCATACAATCTAAAGTAAATTAAAAGGATATCCCCAACACAAAAGGCTGGACCTATGTGGAAGATTTATGGGAGGGGAGGGACAAGAGTCACACAGGGTGAGAAGACTAAGATGGATCACCACCTGGCAGAAGTACCCTTGTCAATAAGATCATAGATATTGTTAAAGTATCATGTATGTGTGTGCATCAAAGTCTTTCAGGAATGCCTCCTCATGACACAGAGGTTACCAGAGTTTTTGAACCACGGTCTTTCTTATTCCAAGCCTAGCACCCGATCCAGTACATCAAATTGGTAGCATTATAATTCTGGTCAATTATGTAGTCTCTATATAGGGCTTACTCAAATTGTGGAGTTCCATTAAATGTCTACTGGAAGCTGGGGATAAGTTTGCTTTCCACTACAGGCAGGAGAAATATCTTGGACTCAACTAGACTTCGGTGATTTAAAAATTTTGCTTATTTCCTCAGGTTCTGGGACAGGGATATATCTATCTATATCATCTATCTCTATAGCTATCTCCATCTCTGTCTATATCAATGTCGATATCTTGATCTCTATATCTATATCTCCCATTATTTTAAGACAGAGGGACTTGGGGCAGCTAGGTGGTGCAGTGCATAAAGCACCAGCCCTGAATTCAGCAGGACCTGAGTTCAAATTCGGCCTCAGACACCTGATACTTACTAGTTGTGTGACCCTGGGCAAGTCACTTAACCCCCATTGCCCCACAAAAACAAAACAAAACAAAAATAAAAAAAAAAAGACAGAGGGACTTAAAGAAGCTGAGGAAAAAGAGTAAGAGAGCAGCATTATCCCTATTGTATTCAAACTCAGTTCTTGCTCACTTTAAAACCAATTAGAATACTCCTCAGTAGAGCCTCCAATCAATCACAGCCAGAAACTGACTTCCATTTATTGGATTGGAATCAATGACTGGGCCTTCGTTGTATAGCCAGTCTTTCCATTCTTTAAGAGCTAGCCCATGATCAATGAAATACTTATAATTTTGTTTGGATATAAAATAAGTGGTAGCTGTCTAGCTCTTTATTCTCTGTGGAACCAAACATACTTATGCTTAATAATTAATTAATTATGAAATGATGGGGATGAGGATATCCACCCCAGTGACTATCAGGTAGTTTCAAATCTTTAACTCTACTTTCCCTTCCATCCCCCAGAAACATGCCTAATAAAAGGTGTAGTAGGTAATACTGTCATCAGCATATTTAGCAGAAGTTATAAGAAAGTTAAAGTCAAAAGACTTAAGAAAAAAAGGTTTGTAAGTGTATTTTGAAAAAAAGCAAAAAAATGATAAGATGCTTTGATAGATAAGAATATGATCAGAGACAAGAAGTTCAGAGAAGAGAAGGGGCTAAACACAGAGAACTAGACACAGTTTCCTGGAAGGGAAGCATTTTTATTTGCAACACCCTTTCAGAGAACCATTGGGCCCCAAAACCAGAGACATTGGAAGAGCAGTAATTATTTCTTTTCTTTTCTTTGGGCGGAGCAATGAGGGTTAAGTGACTTGCTCAAGGTCACACAACTAGTAAGTGTCAAGTGTCTGAGGCCAGATATGAACTCAGGCCCTCCTGAATCCAGGGCCCGTGCTTTATCCACTGTGCTACCTAGCTGCCCCAAATGATTTCTTTTTAGAGACATAAAGGAAGAGTTCCTGAAGAAGTAGAGGCATTCCCTGATAAAATCTGAGTAGAGGAGTTGCCCAATGATAACAAGTATTGTTAAAGAATAAAGAACACAAAAACCTACTGGAAACCAGAGTTTAGATCTTTAGTTAGGATTCCCTCCTTCAGTCCAGACTATAGCTCATCCTACAGCAAGATCACAAAGTCAGACTAGAGCAAGATATATGGGGAAGTCTCAAGTCCTCTGAGCAGAAGAAACATTTGAAAGATCCACCAAAACACATCTGAAAGCATTGTATTTATCTACAATTTTCCAGGAAACAGCAGACATGGTTTAAAGCATCTCATTGTTGTTTGTCCTTCATTCTCAAAGAGGACCTTGACATCAAGAAGTCATGTCATGGCTTTCACTGAACTGGATTTAAGTGAGGGAGGCTGTGCAAAGTCATCAACCTCATTCTCTTCTTCAGAGCCATCAGGGTCCAGTGGCAAGATATATATCAGGACAACTGGAGATGGCTCTGGATGTTTAAGGCAATTGGGATTAAGTGACTTGCTCAGGGTCATACAGCTAGTAAATCTCTGAGGTTAGATTTGACCTCTGAACTTCAGGGGCAGTGCTCTACCCACTGAACCACCTAGCTGCCTTTAGAAGTATCTAGAATGCAGCTGTAAGAAAGAGGGTAGTTCTTTCTTCAGGATAAAAAAGAAAGCTTTGAAACAATCCAAAAGATAATAAGTAAGGGCTAGCAAGACATACAATTTTTTACATAGTAGAGGCATAAATAATTGTTTACTAATCGGCCACGTACAAGCCCTTCCAATTGTATGTTTGTCAAGCTTTTGACATGTTCAGTGTGTGCTGTATTGATCATAAATATGGTCAGCAAATCATAGATCTAGAGCAGGAAGAGATTTTAGAGATCATCTAATTCAACCCCCTCAATTTACAGATGAGGAAACTGAGTCCCAAAGACGTGAAATGAAATGCCATTTGCTACCCAGTTAATAAGGGGCAGGGCCAGGACTTGAACCCAAGGCTTCTGACTTCAAATCTACTGCTTTTGCTACTGTCCCATGATTCCTCTCAGGAACAGTAGGATTAGGTTTGCATGCAGTTTCCAATTGTAGATGTTTTATGTGCAAAGCCAATGTTCTAACTGCTACACTACTTGTTCTGATTCATAAGGAGTTTTTGTTGTATTTTGGCATTTTCAACCATTTCTATCAGAGGGTGATGGCTTAACATGGGTCAGCCTAAAGGTACGGATGGCTAACCTACATAGCTGTTAAGATCATTGGTGTTCTGTTTCCACTTCTTTTGTCAAAATGATTGATTTTTTCATTAAGATTTTTGCCTTGATATAGGCCATTTTTTCTCACTTGTAAATTAAGATGTGTTTGCTTTTGTATTTCACACTGGTGATTTAGATTACCAACACTTTCACTTGCTGACAGCTCTAATACAGAGGTTTAATACTCAAATACTTAAATGAATCTGTGATCTCTTGGATTTGATTATTTCTTCCAACGGTGCTGATCATAATCCATTCATGCCTATCCATCCTGTTTGACTCTCTTCCATATTCTTCCATAAGTTCACCATAGGGCATCTATTCAAAATGCTATAGGCTTTCCTTGTTTTTTGATACCTGTGGACCAGTCAGGCTATCCATTTGTTTTCCCTCACTCCGTGTCCAGCCCATCTACCTGTACTATCATACATCTCTCTGATGACATCTTTTTTTTAAAATTAATTAATTAATTAAAGTTTTCAACATTTGTTTAGATAAGATTTCCAATTTCAAACTTTTTCCCCTTCCTCCCGTCCTGCCCCCCCCCCCCCCACCGACAGCAAAAAGGAAAAACCTCAAAAAAGAAAAACAACAACACCAAAAACAAAAGAAATAGTATGGTCCAATCAGCATCCATATTCTACAGTTCCTTTTTTTTTTCTGGATTTGGAGAGCATTTTCCATCATGAGTCCTTTGGAACTTTCTTGTACCATTGGACTGGTGAGAAGAATATAGTCTATCACGATGTTGATGATACTGTGTACAATGTTCTCCTGGTTCTGCTCATCTCACTCATCATCAGCCCATGCAGGTCCCTCCAGGTTTCTCTGAACTCCTGCTCATTGTTTCTTACAGCACAATAGTATTCCATTACATTCATATACTACAACTTGTCCAGCCATTCCCCAATTGATGGGCATCCCCTCAACTTCTAATTCCTTGCCACCACAAAAAGAGCAGCTATAAATATTTTTGAACATGTGGGTCCTTTTCCCTTTTCTATGATCTCCTTGGGAAAAAGACCCCAAAGTGGTATTGCTGGGTCAAAGGGTACGCACAGCTTTATGGCCCTTTGGGCATAATTCCAAATTGCTCTCCAGAATGGTTGGATCAGTTCACAGCTCCACCAACAATGCATTAGTGTTCCAATTTTTCCACAGCTTCTCCAACATTTATTATTTTCCTTTTTTGTCATTTTAGCCAATCTGATAGGTGTTAGGTGCTACCTCAGAGTTGTTTTAATTTGCATCTCTCTAATCAATAGTGATTTAGAGCATTTTTT
Organism: Dromiciops gliroides; assembly: GCF_019393635.1. Classification (NCBI taxonomy): domain Eukaryota; kingdom Metazoa; phylum Chordata; class Mammalia; order Microbiotheria; family Microbiotheriidae; genus Dromiciops; species Dromiciops gliroides. The sequence goes on along the minus strand of NC_057866.1, from coordinate 140,511,275 downwards.
CATATGGGAATAGATAGTCTGATGACATCTTTTATTCATGTTCTTTAAAAGTCTTCACTGGTTGTATATCTCAGTCTGCTTATACGCAGTATAGGTCTCTCCTTTGCTCAGTGTGTGTGATTGTCACAAAAATTTCTAAGTCTGGCTAAGAACAAGAAACAGCAAAGTCTCCAAACTTGGAGAAAATAGGTTTATTGAGAGAGGGCCTATTGTCCAATAAATCCAGTCTCAGGCATGAGTAGGACCTGAGAGACACGAAGTATAGGGATCCTGGTGATGTTATACCCCTACAGGTTTCTCCCATTGCACCCTCATAGCATATTGCAAATGCTACAAAGAGAACAAGTTGAAATATGGTTACCAATAAACAAATCATACACATGAACATTTAGTGGCATGGACAGGATCACCGAATGTGACTGGCACTCAGCTAGCTCACTGCCCGGCCCAGACTATGTCACATATTGTGTCACAGAATGCTATGGTCCTGAGTCTCAATGCTGATTGGTTCCTTTAGCTTCGAAGACCCTATTTCTAGTATTGTGGTTAACCACAATACACCTTTTAAAAAGGGACGTTACAACCAAGCTAGTATGACTCTTCGTTGAACATGTAACCACAATGGAGAGAGACAGTGGTCAAGAGACAAGTTTACAAATACTTCAGAGAAAAGTTTACAAATACTTCATTAGCTTAAGCCACTGAAGAATATTCAGAACATATAAAGAACAAGTGACATAATATCCACACTGACTAACTTAAGAGACTAAAGCATACTTAATCACCGTTTATCTCATATAATACTGATTATTACCATAGTTCAATCACTGATATCTAAGGGGTGGAGAAAATCTCACTCACATGATGTTCTTGCCCCTTTCTTCAGAAATTTTTATGTTCCAAAGCCATACAATACTGGTAGAGTATTTGTACTAAAAATATGGGCTTTTGTTCTAGGAGAAGCTTATTGTCATTAAAGAAGCTTGGCAGTTTCTTAAAGGCCTGCTCACCTACTGTTTAATTCTGGGCCCAGCTCGTTCCTTTATACCATCTGTCCCAAATTGTTTATCTAACTCATGTTGTAATTTTGGCAATAGACATTATTCATCCACTTGATCTTTCATATGTGAATGGTCAGATCCAATTCAGAGTGGTTACAGATTTCTTTAGGGAGGTTCAGCATTATTCTGGGACTTGATGAAACCAGCCCAGTGTCATTTGCAGACAGGTACCTAAGGAGTATCTCAACACCCATAGGAAATCCTAATTCAACTTGGACTCTGCGCCACCATCTCATAGAGGTAGCATAAGATGATGGGTAAGATTTTGAGTAAGAACAGCCTTATAGATCATCAAGGTTAATATTTTCCTCTTACAGTTGAGTAAACTGAGACCCAGTGAAATTTTTCATCTGAGTAATTGTTTCCATAGCTGCCATTACCTGTTAGGTCTTAAGTACACAGTAAAGTCACAGTAATGATGCCTTTACTCTGGAACACCTGCTCTTTTCCTTGCCTTCATAAAAGAACAAATAGTGAGACTCTTTGACAGATCCTCTCTGTTTTAGTCCTAAATATTAGTCTTTAACATTGAGAATGGCACCTTAGCCTGATGGCTGATAGATCTTCAAAAGTACCAGGCAACTCCATCCTCTAGAAGTCCCAGGGTAGAGCATAGAATTTAAATTTATGAGGCACGTTGAAGAGTTTACAAAATGTTTTGTTCACAATAGCTCTGTGAGATGGGTAGAGAGTACAAGTCTTATACCCATTCTACAGATAAGGAAACTCAGGCTCAAAAAAGATTAAGAGGTTTGAAATAGGGCCAGAGCCCGGGTCTCCTAAATTCCTGACAAGGGCTCTTTCTACCAGTCCACATTGCTCCTCATATTTTTTGATATTTTGACTAATGGACAGACACCTCCCTTGCTGGCTAATTCACATAGCTTCAAAGAACATTTAGGGTTCTTTTTCCATTTGTGTTGTCAACATTATTTATTTTTTATTAGAATTTTTGCCTTGATATGGGCCTTTTTTCCCCCACCGATAAATTAAAATGTGTTTGCTTTTGCTTTTCACGCTAGTGGTTTAAACTCAGTCAACACTTTTGCTTGCTGACACCTCTAATGGATATTCCTCCCTGCAATTTTCCTGCAATCCTTGACCCTGGAGCTCCAGAGGGAAGAGTTTTTAATCTAGTGAATCCTTAATGACATCCCTTGGTTTTGATATGGGATGAAGCTCATCTGAGTTGACAGAAGACTCAGCTGACAGGGGTTTGGCAAAGGACATAGATGGTCAAGAAATATATTCATCTCCCAATGAAGGACCAATTCTGGTCAATATGGATAATGTTCCTTTGGTTAAATGTTCCTCCCTTGTATCTTTGTTTAGGAATACTCCCACAACACAAATCTAAAAGATCAGAACTACTGGTGTAAGGTAACTTCTGAAAAATGTATGGAAAGTTAGCATCTGGCTGACATTTCTCTGATTCTAATTCTATGACTACTGTCGTCAGTACCCTCTGAATATATCTAGCTTCATCATCTATATGAGAGGTTCCATACTGGGGAACATCAGGCTTACACTTAATGAATAACCCCTAACATCTCAGAATTGGAATACAAACACTTATCTAGATGTAAGACAACCTTACACAAGAATAATAAATTTGATGGTAGCTTAAAAGCAAAACAAAACCAATCAACCATGGGCCCTGAAGTATGAATTATTCACTGCAAATCAAAGCCAAAGCCTAAAAACAGTTGCTGAACCTCTTGTCATAATAGGAAAAAAGAGAACTTTTCCCCAGTGATCACCTCTTTAGAAATTCAATTCAATCCATTTGAGTCTAATTTAATTTAATTCAAGTGTCTACTATTTGCTAGGAAAGCAGGAAAACCCAGATTCAAGTTTTGCCTCTGACAATTACTGGCCAAATCATATAACTTTCCACAACTCAGTGGCAGCAAAAACTCTCTAAGACTGTAGGTTGCAGTATGGTTGCAGATCTGTATAGGTGTAAGGAGTTGCCTCACTGAGATGTCTCTGTTCTAGTGAAGTCATAGGAAAAGAAGGAAGAAAGGAAAGAAGGAAGGAAGGGAGGTAAGAAGGAAGGAAAGAAAAAGAAACAAAAAAATGAAGGAAGAAAGAAGGAAAGGAGAGAGAGAGCAAGAGAGACAGAAAGAGAGAGAGGAGAAATAGAAAAATAGATCTTGCTTTCAGGGTGTTTATATTCTAAATGTATTTTGACTAAATTTATAATCAATTCTGAATTCCCTTTGAAGAACTGGGATAATGATTTAAGTCTAATAATACAGGTAAGGTTTGGAAGCTGGATGGCCCAGATAAGTACTCCATGTCTAAGATTTTGTGAGGGGTTTGAGAAAATTTAATCATTCACAATACAGGAAATGTATGAACCCTATCTTACCAATTTGGATTAAATCAATCTTAAGTGTCAGAGAGATACTTACAAGAGTGTGTCAACCCCTCTTCCAAGAGATTTAGACAGTTCTTCAAATACAAAGATATTATTGACTCATAGGCAAGACACATGCTATACATGAGTTGGGATAGATCCTTCCAAATGCTCTCTTCTATTTCCATTCCCCATCCCTCATCTTTCTTTTCCTCCCCTTCCCCATCCCAGTAAGGTGACTGAGATTAAGGGTGTGATCTATAGTGATGCAGTAGAGAACAATTATCCTTTGTAACTTAGATAGGCCCAGTACCATCTACACCTTGCTGATAATAGTTAATGTTTATATGCTTTACATACATTATCTCACATTCCCTCACAACAAGTCTATAAGATAGGTACTATTATCCTTCCCATTTTATAGATGAGGATACTGAGGCAGAGAGAGGTTGAGTGACTTGTCCAGGGCCATACAGTAAGTGTCTGAGGCAGCTGACTTCATATCTGGCACTCTATATATGAAACCAGGCTGCCAAGATAATCTTCCACTGGCAATTAACACTGGGGTTCATTTGGTTTCTCTTTTCTAACACAGACATTGTCTTATTATTTGTTGGAAATCTTATGCTTTGTGAAAATCACACTGTGTAAAAGATTTGGAATTGAAAGGAAAAAACAACTCTTAAATGATGAACAATCAGACAATTATCTTATAGGCTCTTACCGTAACAACAGTACTGCAGGATTAGAACAAAAGGGGAAAGGCCTTGGAAATAGTCCATTCTGACCTTATTTTATAAGTGAGGAAACTGACAACGAGATAGACCAAGTTCTTTGTTAGAAGTTATATGGACATCAAACCCTAGATCTGGGCCCGGATCCCAATATAGTCATCTTTTTACTACCTCAAACCATCTCTCTGCTCCCTAGGCTACCCCACTGCCCCCACCAAAGCCCTTAGAGAATGGAGGATGAACCCAAACCTCTCTTACTCTAAAGTGGTCATTGAATCAAAAGGAGTGATTCTGGGGCAGCTAGGTGGCACAGTGCATAGAGCACCAGCCCTGGATTCAGGAGGACCTGAGTTCAAATCCGGCCTCAGACACTTAACATTTACTAGCTGTGTGACCCTGGGCAAGTCACTTAACCCCAATTGCCTCATCAAAAAAAAAAAAAAAAAAGAGTGACTTCACCCTATTATTGAAGCTGAGAATAATAACTAAAAGAGGGACTCAAACCAGAGAGGACAGTTTAACCAGTAATTGCTCCAAAGGCTCATCTCAAACATTTATTTCCATGCGCTTTGTATTCCAGCCAAACTAAATGACTAAATCTCTGCTGCACTGTGCCTTTCCTTAGCCCATCTTTCTCCACTCCAACTATAGCTAGCATTTATGGAGCATTTTAAAAGTGTTTTACAAATATTATCTTATTTTATCCTCACAATAACCCTGGGAGGTGGGTGTTATTCTTAAACTGTTTTTGTTTTTAACAGAGGATCTATGCAGACTCTAAGTGGCTTGTTTAGGATTATATACCTAATGAAACTGGATTTGCTCTCAAGTCTTTCTCACTTCAATTCTAGATCTCTATCCACAAACTGCCTCTAGCCATTCCAGCCCTAATCTGTTTGTTGAACTCCCTCCCTTCCTTCCTTTAAGATCCAACTCAGATGCTACCTCCTTTGTAAAACCTTTCCTGAATGACAACCACAACAACAACAATATAGCTCTTACTTTGGACTAGGTACTGTGCTAAGCACTTTGTAATTATTATCTCATTTGATTCTCACTACAAACCCGGGAGATAGGTGCTATTGTTATCCCCTTTTTATAGATAAAAAGGAAACTGAGGCAAGTAGAGGTTAAGTGACTAGTCTGGGGTCACACAGCTAGTAAGTTTCAGAGGCCAAATTTGTCCAGGTCAGCACTATGTACTGCACCATCCAGCTAGCCCTAGGGATATCTTTCCCCCACCCCCCAAAATGACTGGATTTACCATAGCACTTTATCCAGATTTCTCTTTTCTCCTCATAACATTATAATAAAAATGATCAGAATAGTAACTAACATTTATATGGAATTTTTAAAATTTACAAAATGCCTTACACACATTATCTTATTTTGGTCTCAAAACAGCATTGTGACTTAGGGAGAATATAGGTATGATTATCCCTTTTTTACACATGAGGAACTTGAGGCTCAAAGCAATTGTTAATTGTCCAATATCATACTAGGTACAGCAAGGCTGCACAGTGGATAGAGTGCTAGGCCTGGAGTTAGGAAGACTCATTTTGAGTTCAAATCTGGCCTCAGATACTAGCTGTATGACCCTGGGAAAGTCTCTTAACCTTGTTTGCCTCAGTTTCTCATCTGTAAAATGAGCTGGAGAAGGAAGTGACAAACCACTCCATTATCTTTGCCAAGAAAACCCCAAATGGGGTCACAGAGAGTTGGACATGACTAAAAATGACTGAATGACAACAACCAGTATCATACAGCTAGTTACCAAGTGTCAGAGGTCACATTTTGAACCCAAGGTCTTCTTAATTCCAGATACAGCATTAGAGGCTCTGGTAGACCAAAACACAAGAATTCGAATCCCTCTATTACATTGTCCAGAAGTGGGAAAAGCCACATACCCACAGATCTCTGGCTTGAAAGGTTCTTCAAAGATAATCCAGCCCAACTCATACCTGAACAAGAATTCCCTCTAAAATATATCAGAAAAATGCCCAAATGATCTCCCAACTTTGCACCAACATTTCCAAGGAAGGGGAATCCATGACCCCTAGATCAATCTATTCCACTTTGGGACAGCCCCAACTTGTAGTTTCCAATTAATTTTTGGTCTATCTTTCCATGGACCTTTATTACACATAATTTTTCTTGCATCATGATCTGAAAAGGATGCATTTACTATTTCTGCATTTGACTGTGATGTTTTTATGCCCTCATACATGGTCAATTTTTGTGTAGGTGGCATGTACCACTGAGAAAATGGTATATTTCTCTCTATCCCCCTCCAGTTTCTCCAGAGGTCTGTCATATTTAATTTTTCTAAAATTCTATTCACCTCCTTAACTTCTTTCTTATTTGTTTTGTGGTTTGATTTATCTCATTCTGAGAGGGGGCGGTTGAGGTCCCTCACTAGTATAGTTTTGCTGTCTATTTCTTCCTATAACTCACTTACTTTTTCTAAAAATTTGGATGCTGTACCACTTGATATATATATGTTTGGTATTGATATCACTTCATTATCTATGATACCTTTTAGCAAAATGTAGTTTCCTTCCTCATCTCTATTAATTAGGTCTATTTTTACTTTTACTTTCTCTGAGATAAGGATTTCTACCCCTGCCTTTTTTTACTTCAATTGAAGCATAATATATTCTGCTCCAGCCTTTTACCTTTACTCTGTGTGTATCTTTTTTGCTTCAAATGTGTTTCTTGTAAACGACATCTTATAGGATTCTGTTTTTTAATTCACTCTGCTGTCTGCTTCCATTTAATATGAGAGTTCATCCCATTCACGTTCACAGTTATGATTACTTTGTATTTCCCTCCATCCTATTTTTTCCCTTGTTTATACTTTTCTCTCTCCGTTTGCCCGGTCCTTCCTTACCATCAACTCCCTCAATCTACCCTCCCTTCTATCAGCCCCTTCAAATACAAGACTTTCCTTTCCCCTTTTACCTCCTAGTTTTGCCCTTTCTTCTATCAACATGCCACCCTTTTCTTTCCCCTTCCCTATTTTACTTCCCTTTAGGATAAGATAAAATTCTATACTCTACTAAGTGTGTATATTATTTCCAATTTGAGCCAAATTAAATGAGAGTAAGGTTGAAATAATGCTCACCCCTCCTTCTATTCCTCTGTTGTAATAGGTGCCTCTTCATGTGATCTGATTTCCCTTTGCTCTTCTCTCAGTATAATCCTTTTTGTTACCTCTTGAGGTTTTTTTTTTTATATCATCATATCAAAATTAACTTAAATGCACATCCTCTGTCTATGTGTACTCCTTCTATCTGACTTAATAAAGTTACAGTTCTCAAGAATTACAAGTATCTTCTTCCCATATAGGGATATAAACATTTTAACCTTATTGAATAACATGCTTTATTTTGTATTGGTTCCCCCCAGCCCATTTTACCTTTTTATGCTTCTCTTGAGTCTTATATTTGAAGAATGAATTTTCTATTCAGTTCTGGACCTTCCATCAGGAAAGTTTTAAAGTCCTCTATTTCATTGAATACCCATCTCTTCCCCTGAAAGATTTTGTTTAATTTTGCGGGTAGTATATTCTTGATTGTAATCTGAGTTCCTTTGTCCTCCTGAATACCATATTCCAAGCCCTTTGATCCAAATCCTGATTGTTGCTTCTTGTTATTTAAATAGTTTCTTTTTGGCTTGCTTGCAAGATTTTCTCCTTTGACAATTCTGGAATTTGGCTATGATATTCCTTGGAGTTTTCCTTTTGAGGTCTCTTAAGAGGTGATTGGTGGATTCTTTCAAAGACCATTTTTACCTCTGGTTCTGAGACATTGAGGCAGTTCTCCTTGATAATGTCATCAAACATGCTGTTTAGGCTCTTTTTTCGATCATGTCCCTCAGATAGTCCAATAATTCTTACATTGTTCCTCCTGGAACTATTGTTCAGGTCTATTGTTTTTCTGAAGAGGTATTTTATGTTTTCTTCTACTTTTACATTCTTTTGCTTCTGCTTTACTTCTTCCTGATGTCTTATTGAGTCATTAGCTTCCATCTGCCCAATTTTGATTCTTAAGGAATTATTTCTTCCCGGTCAGCTTTTGCACCTTCTTTTCCATTTGGCCAATTGTATTTTTAAGGAGTTATTTTCTTTATTCAAGCTATTCACTCTCTCTTGCATAAGTCTCATTTCTTTCCCCAATTTTTTTTTTTACCTCTCTTATTTGTTCATAAAATCCTTTTCGAGTTCTTCCAAGAAGGTTTTTTGGTCTTGAGACCAATTCTTCTTACCCTTTGAGGCTTCTAATGTAGGCATTTTGATATTGTTGTCCTCTTCCAAGTTTGTGTTTTAGTCTTCCTGGTCACATAGTAGTTTTCTACGCTGAGGGTTCTTTTCTGTTTCTTATTCATATTTTAGCCTATTTTGTGCTTTTTAAAGTTGATCTCTGTTCCTGGGGTACAGGGTGCACTTTTCTAAGCTTCTTTTGCTGGGGGCCAGGGGCCTGATAACTGACTTTCTGCTCTGAGACCTCAGCAGCTTGCAGCTTGCTGCTTGCTCACTGCACTGGGGTGGCCTAGCTTAGTTGGGCCTGCTGTGTAGTTGCTATCCCAGGTGGCAGATTGCTTTCTGTGTTGAAGCTGGGGGCCTCACAACTGACTTGCTGTGCCACTAGCTTGGGTCCTTAGATGCTGATGTGTGCTGTGGCTAAGAGCCTTCTGCTAGCTTGCTCAGAGACCCTCTGCACTGAGTTGTGCTCACCTTTTACCCAGGTGAGACAGATCTTTCCTGAAGTCCTAGGCTATCTTAAGCCAGAAGATTTTTTTTTCACTCCATTTTTTTGTAGGTTCTGTAGCTCCAGTATCAGTTTAGAGGCTTAATTTAATGTTGTTTTTGAGGGAAATTTGGGAGAATTCAGGCAACTTCCTGGCTTCTATCCACCATCCTGGACAACCCCAATTTGGAAAGCTCTCACTCACTCTATCCCTGGTCTGCTTCCCATGCTCCTCTTCTTCCTTCAACCAGAAATGAAATGAAAGCATAAAACATGTTTATCATCAACATTAATAATACAAAGGCTTATCCCACAGACAACTTCTAGGACTCTCACAGACATTACTTTACATCCCTGGCTGCTCCAGAGTTCTAGAAGAAATGTTATTGGTTCAAGAGTAATGGAATTGGAAAGTACTTCTGCTCTTTGATTGAGGACAGAGTGTTCTCGCTTCTCCTTGCACATAACACTATTTCTGGATTCCATGCCTTTTTTGCTGGCCATCCCCCAGGCCTGCAATGCTCTTCCTCCTTGCCTCCACTTCCTGATTTCTCCAACTCCCTTCAATATTCAGCTCAAATCCCACCTTCTGCAACAGGCCTTTCTCAGCTAGCCCCAGCTGTTAGTGACTTCCTCTCTGATTATCTCCCACCTATTCTGTATAAATCTTTTATGGGCAACTATTTTCATGCTGGTTCCTTTATTGTAAGGTAAGTTCTTTGAGAACAAGAGCTATTTTGATCTTTCTTTGTATGTCCAGTGTTTAACATAGTGCCAGCACTTGATAAACATTTGTTGGTTTTTTTTTTTTGGGGGGGGGCAATGGGGGTTAAGTGACTTGCCCAGGATCACACAGCTAGTAAATGCCAAGTGTCTGAGGCCAGATTTGAATTCAGGTCCTCCTGAATCCAGGGTCAGTGCTTTATCCACTGTGCCACCTAGCTGTCCCCACTTGACAAACAGTTAACAAATTCTTGTTGGCTGATTGACTAATGGGTATCCTTGAATAGTAAGAGCTGGACTTGGGGTCAGAAGACTAAGGTTTGAGTCTCAGCTCTCATATTTATTTCATGTGTTATTATGAGCAAATCATTTTACCTTACTAAGACTATATCTTCTCATCTGGAAAATAAAGAACTTGGAGATGATCCATCTATAAAAATTCTTCCTGCTTTAATATTCTATGATCTTATTGTTACAATAATAACATGAAACCAACAAAAATCAAATCTATAAGAATGGCATAAAGCAAAAGTGAAGAAAAGACTATATTCTATTTTTTGTTGCGTCTAAGTTTCCTCATGTGTAAAATATGAATAATAATATGCATAGGATGTACCTCGCAAAATTGTTGTAGGAAGTTTATAAACCTAAATGTACTATGAAAATGTGAGGGGTTCTAATTATTATGTCAATAGGGGTGGAGCCTGAGGGCTACACCATAGGTCAAAGTTAATGAGCATTTATTGATGGGGGAATGTCATGAATGCAACAAAATTCTCCTACCCCTCCATACACAAATCTCTGAATAAGTCTCCCTCCTCCACTGCTACTAAAAGTCTCAGTCACCCATGATGTCTTTGGCAACTGCTCCTTGACTTGAAAAGCAATGAGGTATAGTAGAATGTGTATTCTTAAGTCTTGGAGATTCACTAGAGAAATGGATTAAGAAAACATATACAGGGCCAGCTAGGTGGCACAGTAGATAAAAGCACAGGCCCTGGATCCAGGAGGACCTGAGTTCATAGCTGGCCTCAGACTCTTGACACTTACCAGCTGTGTGACCCTGGGCAAGTCACTTAACCCTAATTGCCTCACCAAAACCCCCAAAAAATGAAAAAAAAAAAAGAAAGAAAACATCTATAGCACTTACTAGTTTTGTGACCATGGACAAATCACTCCATCTCTCTGAGCCTCTATGTTCAAATTTGTAAAACAAAATGGTTGAATTAGATAAGCCCCACCCCATTCCACCCCCACCCCCAGCTCTATATTTTTTGTTTGTTTTTATTGTTGTTGTTGTTTTTAAGGGCAATGAGGGTTAAGTTATTTGCCCAGGGTCACACAGCTAGTAAGTGTCAAGTATCTGAGGTCGGATTTGAACTCAGGTCCTCCTGAATCCAGGGCCTGTGCTTTATCCACTGCACCACCCAGCTGTACCCCCCACCCCAGCTCTATTCTTGTATGATTCTGATCTGATATGCATAAATTGTTAAAACACATTACAAATGAATAAGGATTAGATCTGAGTTAGAGGATGTGAATTCAAATCCCAGATCAGTTCTTTATTTTTTTTTGTGACCTTAGACAAGTTACTTCAGGTCTCTAGGTCTTAGTTTTTGTAAAAGGAGGGGGATTAAATTAGATGACATCTATATTTGATTCCTGTGAACCCATGAGTTTAGTTCCTCAAACGAGAATAGTTCAAGAACCCTAAGAACCTAGACTAGGCTAAAGGAAATCAGGTTACAGACCTACCATCAATTACATACACTAGTGCCCATTATAATCAGGATTGTTGTATCATGCGCTTGAATACACCACATATCCTGGGACTCTAAATATAACCATAATACAGAAAAATCGGATCATAGGATCTTAGACTTCAAGCTAGAATGGAACCCTGAGGTCATCTAGTCCAACTCCCTCATTTTAAGGATGAGAAAATGATACCCAGAGTTAGCACAGTTGGTGCTTCAGGCAGTCTCACAGCATCAAGGTTAAAAAGGGGTTCTACTAACCTGCTCTATTTTTACTTACCTTTAGTTGTTTTGTATGTGTGTGTGTGTGTGTGGGGGGGTGGTTTGCCTTTCAGAAAAGAGATGTGCAATAGAACCTCAGTAATTTAGGAGTAAAGTCAAAAATCTAGTCTAAGGTCTGAATTATAGAAAGAATCCTTTTTTAAGAAAAGCAATTTTTATGATTTTTGAGTGCACATATAAGTGCAGTCCACATTAAAAAGCTAAGCTATAAATAAATACTAAATAGGAAAAAAGTTAGTTCAGAGGAAAAGGGTCAAGTCCCAGCAGCCTAACAATCCAGTGTGTCATACCCATCACAAGGCTTTACGTTGTCAGAATTACCTGCTGGGCTTAGAAGCCCAAGGCAGATTGAAGGAATCCTTCCTTTCCTGAGCCATTGATTTGAAAAAAAAAAAAAAGATCTACTGATTTGGGGTATGGATTTTTCTTACAAGTAAAGCCCTAATGATTTGCAGAGAAATACATTCTCCTGCCATTTTTATTCCATAAGTCATGTATCTCATGTCTGATTATCACAAATTCTAAATTCCCAGGATCTGAATTAAAAAGATACTATTGTATTTTCTACCCATGGAACCTTCCATTTGCATAGCACTTTCCTGTATGATTCTTAAATGAATTCTGTGATGAAATTACAGAAAGCATTTTACAAATAAAGACACTGAGGTCTGTTGAATGAATGAAAAAACAATCATCAAGTACTTACTGTGTGCCAGGCATTATATTACACACTGGTCATGCAAATATAAACATGAAACAGCCACTGTCCTCAAAGAGTTTAATTCAGTCCTATAGGAGGAGGGAAGTTCCAATAGCATATTGGAAAGAGATTTAGATTTATAGTTAGAGGAAGTGGGCTCAAATCCCATCTCTGCTACTTACTACCCATGTGACCGTGGGCCTTTCTCAAGAATGTAAAAGGAGGAAGATGAACTAGATAACTTCTGAACTGCATTCTAGCTTTATATCTAAATTTAACTGATACTCAGTTAAATGACTTGCCCATGGTCACATAGTTAGTGAGTGGTAGAGGCAAGATTTTTGCTTTGATATCTTGACTCCAAGTCTAAGCCTCTTCCCACCAGCTGGGTCCCAGTTACTGTGAATAATGGAATAATGAATCCCATGAAGTGGTTGAATTATTCAAATTTTCCCTGCATGTTTTTATTGGGCTAGAAACAATTACCATATTTTACACAAGTATAACTTTAAATAGTATTAATTTGGATATATGAAACCCTTTCCTGGGGTTCCTTATTTGCACTTATAGAGACCTAGATGTATTGCTTCTTTTGGCAGACATTTACACTTCAAATATGAAGATATCTGAGATGGGTGTAGTAGTGGCGAGACATAAATATGACTTCATCAGGGAGAAGTATCTGACTTCTCTGAAACACATACAATAGATATTGAATTATACCAGTGAACTGCTCTGAGGTTTTGTGCTATGGACAAAGGATTATAGAAGTGGTTTGCCAACTCTATATTTGTATAAATTCAATGGTGGGGGGTAGCTAGGTGGAGCAGTGGATAAAGCACTGGCCTTGGATTCAGGAGGACCTGAGTTCAAATCCAGCCTAAGACACTTGACACCTACTAGCTGTGTGACCCTGGGTAAGTCACTTAACCCCCATTGCCCCACCAAAAAAAAATAATAAATTAAAATAAATTCAATGGTGTACTGGAGCCAGCTCAAACCAGTTTGCAAAAGCCAGTTGTTGAATTTTCAGAATGAACATCTATGTCTTAGAAATCAGCAAATCGGGGCAGCTAGGTGGCACAGTGGATAAAGCACCGGCCCTGGATTCAGGAGGACCTGAGTTCAAATCCAGCCTCAGACACTTGACACTTACTAGCTGTGTGACCCTGGGCAAGTCACTTAACCCCAATTGCCTCACCTAAAAAAATAAAAATAAAAGAAATCAGCATATCCTACAAATCAAGGCTTGGGTTTATTGTTTTCCTGATTATATAGACTTATGAAAGTGATGGAGAAAATATTAATAATGCAGGTTACACTTAATCATTTAGAATGTTAACAAGGAAGGTTAGACTTAAAAGTGTGTCATGGGAATATATGCACTTATTTATTGTTTTCTGGAGCACTGGTTGCTAAACACTTGCCAATACACCCCTCTATGGGCTCATAGACCAGAGGGTACTAAATTGAGGGCTGGAAAGGGACCTTAGAGATTCCCTAGTTCAACCTGCTTGTTTTGCAGAAGAGGACTGAAGGCCGATAAAGTGAAGTGACTTGTCCAAAGTCACACTGTAACAACAGAACCAGAAGTGGAACCCAGAATCTCTGCCTTGAAAACCTATGTCCTGCCCGCTCCACTAAGCTCCTTATCTTTTCAATTTTCTTTTTTTTTTTCTTTTCAATTTTCAAGGCACTTCCATAAAATGTTATGGGGGGGCGGGGAACTCCACTGCTCTAAAATTCTGTTATTCTGTTATTTCACCTCCTTAGCTTCTACTTGAGGACACTGATAAGTGTGGGAAGGCCAATGAAACTTCTCATATATAGTGAAAATGTTTGTAGGCCTGGATAATATCTAAACCTCTCATTTTTTTTCCAAAGAGAAGGATGAAACACTAATTAAATGACCCGTTCTGAATCCTTATTCATTCAGCAATATTTACTCCTAGTAAGTTCTAGGAGAAATGTGAAGTTTAGATGTCAAGCTCCCTTACCTTTATGGAGCTTATTAATAGGGGGAATTAAGCACAAATACATGATAAATGAATCAAAGAGATGAAGTCAAAAGATTTTGAATCAGAAAAGAACTTAGGGATTATCTTGGTAGCAGTAGTCAGAGAATTATAGAATTTCCGAGTTGGAAGGCATCTCTGAGGTCATTTGGTCTAACCTACATCTGAGAAAAAATCCCTTCTACAACATAGCCAGAGATGGTCATCTATGTGAACACCTCTAATGAGATTGCAAGCAGCTACATTTTGATGCAGCCTTTTCTATTTTGAAAGAGCTTTCATAGTTTGGAAGTTGCATTTATTTTTATTTTTTTCTGACATCTTATCCAAATTTGCCTCTTCTGTCCTTTGCTCCTACTTCTGCCCTCTGGGACCAAAAACATCAAGTCTTATTCTGCTAGCTTCTGACAGCCTTTCAAGTGTATGGAGAAAGCTACCATATGCCTCTGAAATCTCTTCTCCACCTTAAACTGTCCCACCCCCAACCAATTCCTTTTTAGGACATGATCTCGAAGGCATTCACCATTCCAGTTTTCCTCCTAAAAGTTTATCAATGACCTCTCATCTTCCAAATAAGTAGAAGTTAAGTGACTTGTCTAAAGTCACACAGATAAAAGTAGCAAAGCCAAGACAAAGCTCAGTCCTCCTTTGCCGGAACCCTTTCCTCTACATTAACCTGTCTCAGTCAGAGAATTTCAAATGAGAAATGTTATTGCTATAGCCCAGGAGAATTTGCTTTGCCCTATTATCTCTGTGAATTATTGTCTTCTCCTGAGTCCTGAAAGATGATTCAGAGAGAGAGAGAGAGAGAGAGAGAGAGAGAGAGAGAGCAGTTAAGCAGTCACAAGTTTCAGATTTTGGTGGTTTCCATTGCCCCTCCTCTAGGGTCTTATTTGCAAATTGATCAAGAGTTACATGATGATAGGATGAAGAGATGATACTTGTCCCCTGTTGACATCTTTTTTTGGCTTCCTGACTTCTCATTTGGACCTTGGGGGGGGGGGGAGGGCGGGGGTGGGGGGGAGACAAAGAAGAACAACCAGTGACTGAAAACCTCTTAGAAAAGTTTGGATACCACACAGTCAACAGCCATGTCTTCAGGAGTCCTGAGGCAACCAGAGGAATTGTCTGGGGGAGATCCAGTTTCATTCCTGGAGCAGTGATGGTGACCAGGAGCTACAAGGGAAAAAGACCCAGAGTTGTTGAGTTGTCCAACTAGTATAAATCTCATTGGGCTGTAGAGCTTGGGGAGCTGATTTCCCTTTTATTCTATGAGTCTGAGATAGGGAGTGGAAGCTCCTCACCATCTTCTCCACTTCCCTTCATTTTTAGTCCCGGAGAGGTGGTAGATGTGTCCTGACTCATTTTCTATGGGTCAGGATGCATGTTGTCAGGGTTACCCAGCAAAATTCAAAGATTTGGAAAGGCAATTAGGTGGATGGCTAGGAGATGGTTGGACAATAGATTTAATATTTTAATATTTTGAACTATATCCAACTTAATTCCTTAGATGAGGGATTTTTGTTTCATGGTCCCCTTCGGCTGGCTGGCGAAGCCTATGGACCCATAATGATATTTTTAAATGCCAAAATAAAATACATAGGATCACAAAGGAATCATATTATATTGAAATACAATTACCAAAATAATAAAATAAATATTTTGCCCTAGAATAATTTTAGGCTCTTATACGCACAAAAAGCATTAATCAAAGCTACTTTAGAACCTTAGACATTGCAGATGTTTTGCCAAAATGAATGGTGTCTTCAGAATGAACACCCTCTGGTGACCAGTAAGGATACTGCAGGTTTTTAAGGAAAGATGTCTCTTATTATCTTGTATATATACAAGAGAAGGATTAATTTACATGACAGGGCTGTTGATTCAGGTAGAGCATCACCTAATAAGTAATTTAGATGCTGACCTACCTTACTGGATAGTTAATACAGCTATTACACTCTCTGTAAGCTTTGCAGCACTCAAACTATACAACCAAAAGCCCTAATTGTGGGATCAGTGTCACTGTGCAAAATTATTCTGGTCTTTATGGATCACTGTAAAGTATAATGCCAGTCTTAGAAAAAAAAAATCACCTGCATAGTGGTCTGGGTATAATTCAGTATCCTTCGCTGAATTGTTCACTCTTACCTTGGCAGATGGAGAGTGCTTAGGAGAAAAGGAAAGGAAATAAGATGTATTTTAAAGTGGTAGCTTCCCAGTGATCCAAGGCTTACAGCAAAACACTTTCCTCTTGTTTCGGGGTAGGTAAACACTGACCCCACAAGCCCTTGACTGCAAAAGTCATCTGTGGAAAGCCTGAGGATTACAAATAACCTCAGATCCTGAGCTCCCACCTCCTTGTTCATTTCAACTGCCTCTCTTCCAGAAGAAGTAAGTGCTCACATCTCTCTTTCTCTGTCATATATACAGTAAAATTATATGAAAAACCAGACTTCACCGTTGTTCTCTTGAACATCACTTAGGACCATAAGACAACAGCAATAACAACATCTAGAAATACTTAACTGTCTAAAAATTGGAAACTAAATAAACAAATTCAGAAAGTATCCCCAGTGTGATGGGAGTTGTTCATTCATTCATTCAAGAAGTATTGATTATGTTAACTTACTGTGTTCATAGTTGCCCTCAAGATACAAACACTGAAATAGTTCCTACCTTCTAGGAGCTTACATTCCACTGGAGGGAAATCATGCACACAAATAAACAAACAAACAAATATATATATATATATGTACATATATGTGTGTGTGTATGCATGCATGTGTATATGTATGTGTGTATATGTATGTATGTGTGTATGTGTATATATGTATATTTTTTACTGGATCTGTGATTTCCCTAATATAGGGAATTCCTAATGAAGAAACTCCCTCTTTCAATGTAGGTTGGCACTCTACAACTGAAAGTCTTAGAGAGTTGCTATGGCTGATACAAAATACATAACAAGTATATGTTAATTAATCGGGGGCACTAACAACTGGCGATAGCCTGGTGCGATGGAGAAAGTACTGGCCTTCAAGTGAACAGACCTTACTTGCAATCTCACCTCAGAATTCACTGAAGTCACTTCATTTCTCCAAGTGAATGAAAGAATGAATGAGTGAAAAAGCATTTATTAAATAATTACTGGGAGCATACTTATTAAATAATAAGCACTGTGTATTTATTAAACATTTGTTAAGTAATAAACACTGGGGATAGTCTAGATAGTCCTTTCTATCAAGGAACTCCCATTTTAATGGGGGAGACAACACATATGGAAGAATTCAGTTGCAAGGCAGATGGAAAGGCCCCATGGTCCTTAGGATACAATGGCAAAGCAGATGGCATCTTTAATGTTATTTCTATGAAGAAAAGCATATCCATTTATTATATTGAATCATTTTATAGTGCCAAGGACTTTGAGAGTGAAAACTTTCTTTTCTGAGTCTTCAGTAGGGGTGGGGACTACAGCTTCTGTAAAGGTAGTTTCCAGACTGTATCACCCTAAGGGTTGATTCCCTGCCAGGACTGGACTGGAAGCAGGGCCAATTGGTCTGGAGGCACTGCTATTCCCAGGGCTTCTGGGCTCATTCATGGTCCTGGCTTGTCCCCATCAAAGTGGGAGGGAGGATGGTGGTCAAGGTGGTGGTGGTTTTACTTCCCTGGCTCAGGGTGGCTGTCTCAGGCTTGCCTGCCCTGTGGGTGGCCGTTGGTCAGCAGATAATGAAGGCTGACAGTTACTTTCTTGGGGAGGCTGGAATAGAAGAAAGGCCAGTGGTCTGGGGAAGAGATACTGCTATTCCCTGGCTTTTGGTTACATCAATGGCAGTTGGTCGGTGATTGGTAATTGGTGATGGTGATGGTGATGGCAAGGATAGTGAGCCACTGGGCTTCCTCCCTTCCTTGATGGTTACAGAGGTAGTCTTCTCATTTGTAAAATGTGCAAAATAATTCTTGCCACCACCTTCACAATAACCCTCACAGAGTTATTGTGGAGCTCAAATGAGATAATGGATGTAAAGCTCTTTGCAAACCTGAGAGTGCTATGTAAATGTCAGCTAGTATTAGGGCAGGGGATTGGGAGTGTACCTGTGATTTCATTGGTATCCTAAGGGACTTCCAGGTAAGGATACCAACTCTGCCAATGCAAGTCAGGGCCTTTTCTGCATCTTGTAGTTTGGGAGAATTGTTTGGGCACTGAACAGTTAAATAACTTGCCCAAGGTCGGAGCCAGTGGTGTCAGAAGCTGCTGGAGGAAGGACACAAATATATGGCTAAGAACACAGTTTCTCACGAAATGTCAGTCATTTGGCTTGAATTATCCAATAAGCGTTTTCACTTCTGGTCCAGGCCACTTCCACCCAGTCCACAAATATGATGGACCTCGGAGCTCTGCTAAGTCTGTCTCCTTTGGATACCATTTCTCTGTTTTCTGCAACCAGCTGTTACTGTGACTAAAGGTCAGTGTGTTGATGGGCATGTGGGGTCTCCAGGAAGCCTTTCATTTGACAAAAAATGCTTCAGACTGAATGCCAAGAGAGTAAACCCCATCCGGGTTACTCCCTAGGTGACATGAATTTAGTGTCAATGAAATGAAGGAGGATTGACTTCCCTCTGAAGTCCCTGGAGAGTAGGGGCCTTATCCCTTTTCTCAGCAAGGATGACTGCTGAGAGTTACACCAGGAAATAAAGTGGTGAAGTGACTTGCATCTGACTGAGCTAACCACCTGTGGAGCATGTCTGGGATGTGTGGGCACAGCGGGATGATTTATTTTCCCTGAGAATTATGGCTCAGTGCTTATGGGCTGTTACTTTTACAGGGGCAGGCAGTAAAGGAATTAGAATCCAAAATGTGTAGCCATCTACTTCTCTCTAATCACAGGTCAAGTTCAAGCCCTTATCACCTCTCAGTTGCCTTATTATAACTGGTCTCCTGCTTCCTAACTGGTCTTCCTGCTTCCAGTCCTTTCCTCTTCCAATCCATCCTCCACAACCTGCCAAAATGGGCTTAAGGCATAGACCTGATCAGAGGATCATAGATTGGGAGCTAGAAGGTCCCCTTCAAGGACATTCACTCAAACCTCCTTTATTTGACAGATGAGGAAATAGAGCTCCAAGGAAATGTGACTTGCCCAGGATATACATGTAATTAATGTTGGAGGTGGGTTTTGAACCCAGGTTCTTTAACTCTAGAGAGAGTGTGCTATCTAATGTATATCATCGTGCCCTATGTTTTTCCCTATTTAAGAACCATCAATTGATCTTCTTTTCCCATAGGAAATACATAGGCCTATCTTTCCCATCTAAACTTCTTCACCTGAAATTCAAGGCCCTCTACAATCTAGCTCCCATCCATCTGTCTAGATATTCCCCTCTTCATGAAATCTATATGGCTTCTAAACTTGACACTATCTCCCTCCTCCACACATACATACAAGCTGTCACTCATGCTTGGAATATAGTCTCTTCTCCTTTCTGCCTTTACAATCCTTTTCTTATTTTTCTAGGCTCAGCTCAGAGGCTTCTTCTGTGAAGCCTCCCATGATTCCCTCGGTTGTTAGTGGGTTTTTTCTTCCTTTATTTTCTGTACTATACTCATTTTGGGGGGGGGGCAGGGCAATGAGGGTTAAGTGACTTGCCCAGGGTCATATAGCTACTAAGTATCAAGTGTCTGAGGCTGGATTTGAACTCAGGTCCTCCTGAATCCAGGGCCTATGCTCTATCCACTGCACCACCTAGCTGCCCCTGTACTATACTCATTTGCATACATTTCGCACCCCCACATCCCAAGTAGAATTCATTCAATAAGCCTGCTCTAAAGAGCCTACTATGTGCAAGGCACTGGAGCTATCAAGACTAAAACAAAGTAGGACATACCCTTAATTTAAGCTCTTTGAAGGCCAGGGCTATTGTGTTTTTTTGCCTTGGTATCCCAGAACCCAGCACATGAGAAGGCACTCATTATGTGCTAGTAGAATCGTCCACTGGCACCTGCTAAAGTCATTCTCTGATTCTAAAATTCCCTAACATTAACATTCTTCATCTTGTGGGGTCTATATTAAGGTGCTACCTATAAAGCAGGCCCAGTCTTTATTGTGATTTAAGGCCCAGTAAAAATCACATTGTTAGGGTCCCTTCTCTCTTTTCTCTCCTAGTACTTTTAGAAAAAGAAAAGGAGTTTAAAATGAATATCATGCACAAACTAGAAGGAAAAAGAAGTCACACAAAAAAGCTACTGACTGTGGGCATGTGTATGGAAATGCTGATTGTTCGTATGTGAGTACTAGGGTATTGTTTAGATGTGATACCACTTTAGACAGAATGACACAGAAGAAAGAGAGGCGGATTTGGTGTTAAAGAACTAGGGTTCAAATCCTGACTTTGCCACTAATTAATTAATTAGCTTTGTGAGCTCAAGCTAGTTAGTGGTTCATGAGTCTCCTCATTTTATAGATGAAGAAAGTGAGGTCTAAACTAGTTCATGACTTGTTGGAGATCACACAGAAGAGAAATTTGAACCCAAATCCTCTGAATGAAGTGCTCCTTAACCTCTCAGCCTTCTTATTTGGAACATAAAGTGTTCTGAGACCCAGTCAATCATTTTATCTATAAATATGAAGGAGTAGGACCACATGTCTTCTGAGGTCCTTTCTAGCTCTGTCATCCTCTTTCCTTTTTCTAGCCAACTCCAAAATTCACTGACCAGCTGCCTTATTCCTACAATAAAGCAGAATTGCCCCCATCCTAAGACTCAGTCCAATTGTCCCAATTCAATATCCTGTGGATGGCTCTTTACTGGTAGTTCTCAAACTTTTTGGTCTCAGAAACCCCTTCCATTATTAAGGATGCCCTCCCCAAGCTTTTGTTTATGTGGGTTATATCTACCCATATTTATCATATTAGAAATGAAAACATCTTCATATTATAATGAAAGTATTTTGACCTCATGGAACCCCTGAAAGGGTGTGATGGAATCCCAGGCAGTCTCTGGAGCACATTCTGAGGATGGCTGTTTTAGTTGAAAGATGATCTCTTCTACTTAGACTAAGCCAAAAAAAGTCAAAGTCAGAAAATCTAGGTGGGAATTCTGCTTTTACTACTTACTAGCTGTGATTTTGGACAAGTCACTTCCCCTGTGAATCCTGCTGGTCTCATCCTTAAAGCAGGTATCACTTCTCTATGAAGATCAAGAGAAATAATGTATAACATGTAAAATAATGTAAAAAAGAACTGTCCAGGGCTACAAAATTGTGAGTCTAGAGATTCTACCACAAAACTATTTGCATGCCTATTATGTGCAAAGCCCTGAGCTAGGTTTTGGGGATATAAAGAAATCAATGAAATTGTCATGTCCTTGAGGATTTTACATTCTATTAGGGGACTACAAATTGAACATAGAAAAGCAAATAAAAAGTATATATACTAAGTAATGTTGAGGAGAGTGAGAATAACTGGAGGTGATTGGGAAAGGCCTTACCAGGAGGTGGCAGCTGATTTGTGACTGGATGGTACTGCCTTACTTAGAGTCAGGAAGAACTGAGTTCAAATCCTGATCCAGGCAAATTGTTATGAAAACTGGGCAAGCCATTAATCTCTTTGAACTTGTTTCCTCCTTTGTAAAATGAAGTGGTTGTACTTGATGGTCCCTAAATTTCTTTAAAGCTCTAAATCTATGATTCTGGGATAATTTAAATGGGGTTAGATTTAGTTCAATTATCAACTAAATATATCTTGTCTCAAATCTTATAGATTCATTCTTTGGCCTCATCTAAATGTCCAGCTTCTTGAACCACCCTTTTCTTGTTTTTTTGTTTGTTTGTTTGGTTTTTGGTTTTTTGGGGTTTTTTTTGGTGGGCATACCCCTAGACAGGAATCAAGAGAAGGTGAATTTTAGAGTGAGGCCCAAAGAAACCTTTGTTTCTGAGTTTGTGCTCTGAGTGTAGGCCCTGCTCCAAAGAGGTTGCCTTCTCTGAGGTGCTATTCAGCTCGAAGTCTCATCCCTAAGTCCTGTCAGCCTTTGCTTAGAGGGAAGCCAGGAGGCCCAATCGGATTACAGAAGGCTCTACTCCATTTAGTTAGAGACAAGTTATTTCTGAACCAAGGTTTCTTCTATTCAGAACTATGGAAACATTTTTAAAGGTATTATTCTCGGCGGGTTTCCAGTAATTCAGCATTTCCAGACTTATCTAAATGGCTTCTGAAATATTTGCTGTTTGTTGAAAGCAGCTTTCAGGATGAGGTAATTAAAAGAAACCTATCAATTTGAGATCCCCCCCCCAAGTAAATAATGTTGACATACTGTTCAAATAAACCCACAATTTACTGCAATCTGTTTTTAGACAAACCCTCCACTTTAACCTCCAAATGGGGAAAAACGAAGAGACTTTCCTCTTTTCGTGTAATCAAGAACATATGTTCAAAGAGAAGACTGGAGGCTTATTCTGGGAAGGATTCTGTTCTCCCTCTGACAGATGCAGTGAGCTCACGAGGCAGCACTGAGACATAATGAAAGTACCAGCCGCCATAAATCTCCAGGGCTGCCCAGGTCACTTCAGAGAAATCGCCTGCTGAGCAAATACACACCAGCTAAGCGGAGACATACTGAGGGGGAAGAAAGACCAGCTGTAATAAACACCAGCAGGTCCTCAGAGACTAGGGCCAAACCAGGTGATTTACAAGGGAAGCAGCTGAGGCTAAGGTGCATACTTAAGGAACACACATCTAGAGCCAGAACTAGGAATCTCTGCACCTGAAGCAACTTCAGCTGGGGGTGGAGGGGGAGGGCAGAGGGACAGAGAACAATCTGATACCAGTGTAGTGATGCCAGGAGAGGGGAGCCATCCATACCCCAGAAAGTGTGTTCCTTGTCTCCACAGTGGGGGAGGGGAGCAGAGAGAGGAGGGTCCAGGAAGGTGATGAGACCCTGGAAGTTGGAGGCAAAAGGCAAGATACAAAGACAGCAGCCGCATGGGAAGGATACATGCCCCCATGTTTGTGCCCTGGGGCAAAGTCCCATTCACCAATCTAATCCAATCTGACACGGATCTATGAATCGACTACTATGTGCCAAGCTCTGTGCTAGGCACAGGGGATACACATCTATTAGACGACTACTATGGGCCAATCACTAGCTAGGCACTGGAGATACAAAGACAAAATTAAACAGTCCCTGGCGCCAAGAGCTTACATCTCACTGTGGGGATGCATGTAAGTAGATAAGGGAATACATATGATAATGCATTGAGAGCTAGAAGTTATTGAGTCCAACCCCTTTACTTTAGAGATGAATTCAGACAGGGAGAAGCTAAGAGAATCAGCCAGCATCATGCAGGTAAATAAGTGTCTGAGGCAGATTCAAATCCAGCTTGTCCTGACCAAATCCAGCTCACTATCTACTATATACCACACTGCTTCTTAGGAAAATTCAAAGACGGAAAGAGTATGAACAACCTGAGGAATGAGAAAAGGATTCCCATAGCAGGTGCCACATGAGCTAAAAGGAAGCTAGGGATGCTCTAGCCCAAGAGAGAGGAAGGAGGAAACACATTTCAGGTAGATGGGACAGTCTGAGCAAAGCCAGAGTCAGCTACCCACACTAGTGATAGCCCTGCCTGCATCATCACCAGGACCATGTATTGTGTTTGAGAAAGGGAACTGGCTACTCTCTTACTAGACTGATAATAGATGCTAACAGGGTCCAGATAAATCAAATGATAAGGGCATACAGAAAGGGGTGGGATGCCAAAGAGATGTTTTGGGCCATGATGTAGTATGGAGTCCTAGATTTGCAGGTGACAGACATGAGCCCAAATCCAGGCTCATGGATTCAGGTTCAGCCGAATGTGTGGTCTTCAACAAGTCACCACCTCTGAAGGCCTCCTTATTCTCATCTTTCCCTTAGGTGTAGGATCTGCAGGTATGTCAACTGGACTTTGACACAGGGGACCTGAATTTGAATCCTCCAGTAGGAAGACCTGAGTCAAATCTGTCCTTAGATGCTGTGTGATCTTGACAGTCATTTAATCATCTGTCAAATGAAGGAACTAGGCTAGGTGATCTCTGAAGTCCCCTTCCAGTTCAAAATTTCCTGAATCCCAATGAAGTGTCAGTCAGACAATAGCATTTATAAGTGTTTATGGTGCTGGGCACTATGCTAAGCACTGAGGATACAAAGAAAGTTAAAAATATGGTTAATGATTTTTAAGAAACTTGTGGTTTAATGGGAGAGACAACATGCAGATGACTACATACAAACAAGATACATACAGGATTGAACTGTAGATGCTTTTAGAGGGAAAGCACTAACATTAAGAAGGTTGGGGAATGGCTTCTTGAAGAAGGTGGAATTTTAGCTGAGGCTTGAAGGAATCCAGGAAGTGGAGGCCAGGGAGGAGATCATTCCAAGCATGAAGGACAGCCAGTGAAAATGTCTGGACTCTGGAGACTTAGTGTCTTGTATATGGAGCAGCGAGGAAAGGAGGTCCGTGTCACTGGATTATAGATATGTAGCCTAAATGTCCCATAAAATTGTTACTTAAAAAAAAGTCATTTAAGTGCTTTGGGATCCTAATAGCACAGAATGTTTAAGCTCGTAGAATGCTAGGAATTGTCTGGTCCAATGCTTCATTTTTCAGTTATGGAAGCTCAAGATCCAATTGTGACTTACTCAAGTTTCCATCTCGATTTGATAGCAAAACTGGGATTAGAACCTCTCTTCCAACTCTTTCCAAGAGACTCTTGATATTACATCACATCACATTATCTAAAGGCAACTTTGGCTCCTGCACCTCTAATAATTGTCAGTGCCTGGCATACATCACAGAAGCCCATACATCTAGATCTTTTTAAAACCAGAATGTTGAGTGGAGGTTTGTTAACATCTAAAGTGCATTTTAGGAGAACAGGATTTAAATTCTACCATTTTTCCTGCCCTCCACAAGACTCAGACCATGTGAGGCTTAACTAGTTGTTTTTTTTTTTTTTCCTCTCCCTTCAGGTTGCAAAGTGTTCTCAGAAACCTGGGCTGGAGTTTCCTGACAGTCAAGGTTTACTGCAGCCAAAATAAAGGAGGGCGATTTCTTTGGCAGGCCTAAGGATGTGATCACTAAAAGCTACCCTGGGCCCCTGCGGGTTGCCCATCGATATCCCTTTAAACACCAAATTATGGCCCATTAGGCCAATGCTCTGAGGCTTCTATAAATGTGAAACCTTGACAAATTCCCAAATACAAGCCATAAAAGCAATCATTTTTTATACCCGCTTGAGTGACACTGGGAAAATGACAGCCGTGGAGCAGGCCACTGTGAAATGAGGCCGCCACAAAGAAGCTTAGGATGCCAGCATGGAAAAGATAATTAAAAGGTTACTTTCTCACCAGTCTAAGACTGACTCTCAGTCTTCATAAAGCCTCCCACCTCCCACCTCCCTCTTGCAGAATGGATCAATCCAGGATAAGTAGTGGTTACATAGCATAAGGCAACAATGGTTTTTAGAGGCTCTACAATAAAAATAAAAATAAAAATAAAACCTCCCAACGGGTACGTTTAGATTCAGATCTTGACAAGAAGTAGCATTTCCTGCCCAGAGATACCACTTCTCAGCTATGCGGGCCACTGTGTCAGTATAGAACCTTCATTTTTTTTTAACAAAAGGTTTAATTCAAAGAGAATAAAAATCTGAAATGTTCAGCAACTAGGCCACAGACATTTTGTACATTAGCCATGGTGCACACGGACCTGACCCTCCCCTATTTAAAATGAAGAATTGAAGGCATATGAGATTCTTTAGCAAAGCAGGAGTAAAGGCAGTGAGGTGTGGAGAAATCAGAGAAAAGCATTCAGAAACATCATTAGGAGGACTAATACAAGGTGCTTATATGGCTAGAAATAAACAAGGTGTAGTTTGCAGGTAAAGCATGCATTGTTTTTAATTAGCAGCATCCAGGCAGCCTAGGAATTAGATAGCTCCCATATCCAGAGGATGAAATCACAGAACTGGAAGGGAATGCATTTAGAGGTCATCTAGAGGACCAGTCTTTTCATCTTACAGGTGAAGCTCAAGGAGAGCAGTGGCTTCCCCAATGAAGCTGACAAGAGACAGTGGTAAGAGTTGAACCCAGCTCTTCTGACTCCCTATACAGTACTCTTTCCACTAACCAACACTGTAAACATGGTTCGCAGTGCTTCTTCCCTCAGTTCTGTGTTAATGTAAAAAAGATGATAGCATTGGATTTGTGGTTGATTAGACTATAGGAGTTCTTTATGGGATATCCAGGAACTTGCTTTTGTTTTGTTTTGTTTTGTTTTTGGCTTCTCCCCCCCCCTCCCCCTGCTCCACTCAATTACATGTAAAAAACAGTTTTTAAATTTATTTAAAAAATTTTTTGCATTCCAAATTCTCTCCCTCCTTCCATCTCCTCCTCCCTCTTTGAGAAGGCAAGCAATTTGCTACAGATTGTACTTGTGCAGTCATGCAAAACATGTTTCCATATTAGCCAAATTACAAAAGAAAACACACCAAAAAAAGCTCTAAACAAAGAAAAATAAAGTTTTTTTTTTTAAAGTATGCTTTGATCTGCATTCAGATTCCATCAGTTCTTTCTCTGGAGGTAGATCACATTTTTCATCATGAGTCCTTCAGAATTGTCTTGGATCATTGTCTTTCTGAGAATAGCTGTCATTCACAGTAGATATTGCTGTTACTGTGTACAATGTTCCTCTTGTTCTCCTCACTTCACTTTGAATCAGTTCATATAAGTCTTCCCAGATTTTTTCTGAAAGCATCCCACTTGTCATTTTTTATTGCACAATAGTATTCCATCATGATGATGTACCACAAGTTGTTCAGTCATTCCCCAATTGATGGGCATCCTGACAATTTCCAATCTTTTGCCTGGGTCGTTTAAAAAAAAACTTTCAGATAATTGAATTTTGATATAATTGGTTTCCTTTATTTCCTGTATCTTTTAAATTTAAAACATTATTCTGAGAAAGGTTCCATAAACTTTACCAAATTGCCAAAGGACTCTATGACAAAAAAAGATTATAATTTCCTGGTGTTAGGGTCTTTAAAAGACCACAAAATCACTCAGGGCAGGTGCTACTGATGCAGCTTGGGTAAAATCACGACAAATGGAAAGCCTGTCTCCATGACCTCACTAGCTGCCCCTTTCCCCTTCCTGCTTTCCCCCTCCCTGCATTCCCCCAGATGTCCATCCTACATTCCTTTCCCAAAGCCTTTCCTTTCAGTTCCTTGTCAACTAATCATTGTTTTAAGTGCTAAGGTGTTGTTAACCTTTTCTAGGAGTGGACACATTTTTTTGTTTGTTTGTTTTTTGCGCGGCAATGAAGGTTAAGTGACTTGTCCAGGGTCACACAGCTAGTAAGTGTCAAGTGTCGGAGTTACATTTGAACTCAGGTCCTCCTGAATCCAGGGCTGGTGCTCTATCCACTGTGCCACCTAGCTGCCCCCGGAGTGGACACATTTTAATAGAGACCTCTAGAGGCCTGAGAAACCTTCAGGATTCAAAGGAAGTGATCTTCACAATGTTGTGAGGAAAACTATCCCAAGGCCCTACAAATTATACTACTGAGTCATAGGTTTACAATGTTGCATAAGTCATTAGGCTCAATTGCTTTTCTTAACTGCTTTTAATGGCAAGAAACCTGTGGGCAAGGATAGGGTAGAAGTGCTATTTCTGGAAATAACAGTAAAAATAAAAGGCATAAATAAAACATATCCTTCAACCCCTCCCCAAACAAAAACCATCCAAATGCCAGAGACAGCCACTTTTTATTCACAGATACTCCTGAATCTGTAACTGTCAGTTTCATAATATATGTTATTTATTCTTGGTTTTGTTTTGTTGTTGTTGTTGTTGTGTTTTGGGGTTTTTTTTTTTTTTGGTGAGGCAATTGGGGTTAAGTGACTTGCCCAGGGTCACACAGCTAGTAAGTGTTAAGTGTCTGAGACCGGATTCGAACTTAGGTCCTCCTGAATCCAGGGCCGGTGCTCTATCCACTGCACCACCAAGCTGCCCCAATGTTATTTACTCTCAATGTGAAAGCAAAATTCTATACTGGATTTGTAAGTTCATAGATATAGATCTGGAAAACACCTTGGAAGTAATCTAGTCCACCCTTCTTATTTTAAAGAGAGGTAAAAAGAGGTCTAAGCAACTGGCTTGCCCAAGGTCACACAGTTCAACCATTTTTTGGGGGGGGGGCAGGGCCATGAGGGTTAAGTGACTTGCCCAGGGTAACTTGCCCAGGGTCACAAAGCTAGTAAGTATCAAGTGTCTGAGGCTGGATTTGAACTCAGGTCCTCCTGAATCAAGGGTTGGTGCTTATCCACTGCGCCACCTAGCTGCCCCTACCAATAACCATTTATTAAGCTTACCAAATGCATGGTATTTTGATGAGAGTGAGGAGAGAAGAAAGAAAAGAAGTTTAGATGAGATAATGTCTCTGCCCCCAAAGAGCTTTAATTTAGGAGAAGGATTAGATGAATGAACAGGTACCTATATGTATATGCATGTATATATTCATGTTTATAAAAATACACACATGCAGACATACATATACACACACATACATAAATACATAATTATTGAGCCTGTTAGAGACAACTTGCCTGGTGGAAAAATAACTGCCCTTGGAGTCCTAAGGGCCTTGGTTTAAGTTCTGCCTCTGACACATTCTAGCTGTGGGACCATGGAAAAGTCACTCAACCTCTTGGTTTTTCCAGGGAAGTGTGTATGATCACAAGTCACAGAAAAGTTGATCCTCCATATCAGTGGAGAGAGTTTCCCCACTGGGAGTTTTCGACACAGATGAAATCACAGGTCTGGACCAAAGAAAAAGTGAGATCTGAATAATGAGATTCTTACCTAAAGGATAAAAATCTATCTTGTTACTCTATGGTCACATTGAGAACATGCCAAAAGATATCAAATTCACTCATTCATTATACAAACCTTTATTAGATAGTATAGATGGGTAGCATTGCAGGAAATTTTAAAAATGACTGACACCATCCCTGAACTCAAGAAATTTATAATCTAGAAAATAAGACAAAACATAATTATAACTAATATGTATAAAACACTATATTCTGAACATTTTCTAATTATTATTTCATTTGATCGTCACAACAACCCTGGGAAGTAGGTGTTATTATCTCCTTTTTACAGAGTTAGAAACTGAAGTAAACAGAAGTTAAGTGACTTCCCAGGGTCACACAGCTAGTAAGTGTCTGAAGCTGCATTTCAAATCAGGTTTTCCTGACTCCAGGTCCAGTGCTCTATCCACTGTATCGCCTAGCTGCCCTGTAGCTATGTACAAAAAGATAGGAATAGGGCATGATCAGAAGACCTAATGAGAGTAAGGACTTTAGGGATCATAGAACTTCAGAGCTGGTAGACACCTCGTGGTCCATCCAGTCTAATCCATACCTGGAAAGGAAACCTCACTATACCACATGTAAGTAGGAGTCATCTAGCTTTGGCTTGAAGAACTCCATTGAAGGGAAAACCATAACCTCCTGAGGAAGCCCATTCCATTTGGGATAGCTTTAATTATTGAGAAGTTTTTCCTTATATCAAGCCCAACTTTAATACTTTATAATTACTAACAGTTGGTTCTAGGCCTGCCCTCTGGGATCAAACAGAAAAATTCAATCTTTGTTCCATATGACAGTGCTTTAAAGCCGCTCTCAAGTCTTCTCTAAGCTAAACATCCTCAGGGTTTTCAGCTGAACTTCATAGGGCACATACTTAAGGCACTTCACCTTCTGTCTTCCCAACATCCTTTCTAAAACATGGTTCCCCAAATGGAACACAATATTCCTGATGTGGTCAGAGCAAAGCAGAGTACAATGGGACTTTTACTTATTTATTTCATTCACTAAAAAATGATGAAATACCTACTATGTGGTAGGCATTTGGATATATCACCATGCTGACATATTGAGATTGTAGTTCGCTAACCACTCCCCACAAGTCAATGATTTTCAGAAAAATAGCTCATTTAACAATGCCTCCCCTATCTTGCACTTCTGAAATCGATATCTTGAATCCAAGGGCAAGACTTTACATTTATCCCTATTGAATTGCATCTTATTATATTCAACAGAATTTTCTATCCTGTAAAGACCTTTTGGATCCTGACTATGTCATCCAATATGTTAGCTTTCCCTCTCAGCTTTATGTCATTTGCAAATTTGAGAAGTGTGACACTTATGCCTTTAAATGAGTAATTGATTAAAAGGAGCTCTACAGCATGTGGCCAAGCATAGCTTTCTAGGGCATTCCATGGAGACTCCTTCCAAGTTGACATGGAACCATACTTGCTACTCTTTGAGCTCTGAATCCATATAATTGGTCTGACATCTAACCCACACCTCTCTGTATCCCCCCCCCCCAAAGTAATATGAGACACTTTACCAAATGCTGAGCTAAAATCTAGGAAAAAAGGGAAATAAGGATGGTCTGGCATGATCTATTCTTTTTTGTTTTTTATTTAGTATTTTATTTCCCCCCAATTACATGTAAAAACAATTTTTAGTATTGGTTTTTTAAACTTTGAGTTACAAATGCTCTCCCTTCCTCTCTCCTTACTGCCCTCATTGAGAAGGTAAACAATTTGATATAGGTTTTATATGTGTAGTCATGCAAAGCATGTTTCCATATTAGTCATATTGTGAAAGAAAACAGATTAAAAATACTCAAGAAAAATTAAGTAAAAAAGTATGCTTCAATCTGTATTCAGATAACATCAGTTTTTTCTCTGGGGATGAATAGCATTTTCATCATAAGTCCTTCAGAGTTGTCTTGGATCATTGTATTGTTGAGAATAGCTAAGTCATTCACAGCTGATCATCTTACAATATTGCTGTTACTTTGTACACAGCTTCACTGTGCATCCACTGACAGTATACATTTCACTTTGCATCTGCTCATGTAAGTCTTTCCAGGTTTTTCTGAGCGTATCCTGCTCCTCATTTCTTATAGCACAGTAGTATTCCATCACAATCACAAACTGCAATTTGTTCAGACATTCCCCAATTAATGGGTATTGCTCAATTTCCAATTCTTTGCCACCACAAAAAGAGCTGGCGTGATCTATTCTTGACAAAGCCAGGCTCTTTATCATCATCACTTCCTTTTCTAAAGGTTCACTACTCATCTCTTCAACAAAATGTTTCAGAGTTTGGGCAGCAAAAGATGCCATAGCTTGCAAGTTTCCAAACTTCTTTCTTATACATCATCTCGTTCAATCCCCATACATTACAGATAAAGGAATTGAAACCCCCAAGTATAGAAGTGATATATCCAGCATGGCACAATTAGTAAGTAGCAGAGCCAAGATTTAAAGTCAGGTCTTCTGACTCCAAATCCATGAATCTTGTGGCATAGTGGAAAGAGAATTGGGTGCGGAGTGAGGAGAGACTTGGGTTTGAATCTTTCTGAAACTTGTCAGCTAAGTGACAATGGGTAATCACTTAATCTCTCTGAGCCTCAATTTCCTCATCTTTAAAAAGGTGATATTAATACTTTGCCCAAAGGGTTATGAGGCACAAGTGAGATAATGTACTATGTTAAACACTTGGCAGACTTGCAGATGAGTATCAGCTGTTGTTATTATGAAGCCTAGGAGAGTACCCAGGACAGAGAAATCACTTCCAAAAGAAGTAACAAGGGAAGAATCCATGGAAGAGGTGCCGCTTAAGTTAGCCCTTGAAAAGATAGCTAGTATTTAAATAGATGACGATGTCAGGAAGCACATTCCAGATCTAGGAGAAGGAACTTCAGTAATGCTGTGTAAAGAAGGACCATGCTAAGGTGTGTGTGTGTGTGTGTGTGTGTGCATGCATGCGTGTGAGATCTATATTTAGGGGAAAGAACTCTTGATAATTATGCTGTGTGTTTTTTCTTCATGTCTGCAGTCTGTGCTGTGTCAGATTTAATATAGTTGCACTAAGATGTGGTCTGCAAATTGGAAGAAAATGAACAATATTTTTTTCAGGTAATTCCTTGAAAAGGCTATAGATGTTTACCACCAACGTTGTGTTTAAGTCTATTTCTACCATAGATAGATTGAAAAAATATCTGCTCTGCACAGCTTGAAGTCATTACAGCCTGCCCCTTAAACCCCTTTCTTCTTGGATAGTCATAATTCTATCTTTTCAAAATAAAAATCACCCCCATTTATATCTCAATAAACCAGTTAACAAGCATTTATCAAATATCTCCTATGTGCACAGCACCATAGGATAGGTGCTCGGGATACAAGAATTAAACAATAAACACTATTTCTGTCCTCAAGGAACTTATAATCTAGCCAGGAGACACATAGACATTATGTAGGTGGCTCATACAATGCATGTGTGAATATTTTCTGCTCATTTCTGGTTAACCATGAAGGCCAACTTCTGGTACTCATTACTGCAAGTCACCTAATTGGCTGCTGAGCTGAAAGGTTTAGGGTTCAAGGGACATTTTGAAAGAGGGTGCCATTCCCAACTGGCTTTCTCTTGGGCTGCAGTTCTCCAAATGACAAGATATAATTCCTATAGGGCTATACAAAGAATGGCCCTTCTCTGTCCTGATTTATTTATTTATTTTTGGCAGGGCAATGAGGGTAAAGTGACTCACCCAGGGCCACACGGCTACTAAGTGTCAAGTGTCTGAGGCTGGACCTGAACTTAGGTCCTCCTGAATCCAGGGCCAGCAGTCTATCCACTGTGCCCCCCAGCTTCACCCCCCCGCCCCGATTTAGTATTGATTCCATCTTCCTTCCCCACAGGGACAGTCTTGCTTCTGGGGCACCTGGATTCCTTGACTCTACTTTTGTCTTTCTTTTCCTTTAGCCGATGATCTTCTGAGTCAAAAGGTCTGGGGGGCTGTGGTTGTAGCATCAGAATGAGTAGACTGGCATGAAAGGTTCGATCAGCCAATGATTGTGAGATTGAAGGAGCCTACTTCCCCTAAAGAGAGGTCAGTCTTCCTCAGAACTGAACCTGAGCAAACCACAATGGCTGGATAAAGGACAGGGAGTAGTACAGGTCACTAGTCCCTGTGGTCTTGCCCTGATGCCTTTAACCTTTATGCTTAAAAGACACTAGCAGCTGGAGAAGGGAATGAAAAGAAATACCAGATAAGATAGGGCATTTAAACTAAGAGTTGAAGGAAACTAGGGATTCCGAGAGAAGTGATGGGGAAGGACATTCCAGGCATGAAGGGCAGCTAGTCCAAAGGCAAGAAGGTGATACCAGTTTGGACTGGACTATAGCACAAAGGCAATAGGCCTTTGCCATAAAGGGCATGAACACAGGAGTGGGGAATGCTTCCTTACCAAAACAACTGCACTCCCTATACCTTATCTGATGGACCTCCTCATGTCAATGTTATTAGCTTCTATCCCTAGGATCCTGGGCCCAAGAGTCTCCTTTACCAGCATCTACCTCTGTCTTATCACATGCATTCGTGTGTGTGTGTGTGTGTGTGTGTGTGTGTGTGTGTGTGTGTGTGTGTGTGTAAGTGGAAGAGGAACCCTCTTCTAAAGGGATGAGGAAAAGATCTCTTTAGGGGGATGGACCATTCCCTCTCTGAACGAGACGTTTGGAGACAATTGGTAAGATTATCTCCACATGACCAACTCAGCGATCCACAACTGAATTTGCCCTAGGAGCAAAAAATGATGCTCAGCATCAATGTCAGTATCATCTTCTGATTCCAAAACTGGTGACACCAAATTGCCTTCTTCACACAACCCTGTCAAGTCAGTGACAGGATGAGGCTTTGATTCTCATCCACTGAGAAGTGGAGGCAGTGCAGAAAGATGATTCTTTCTCAATGAGTGTTTCTCTTCTACAACTACCTATCTGTGAACATGTCACTTCCCAAGAGTCCTTGCTGATGGACTTGCCAGGGTCACACTTAAGGATCCATTCTTCTTGATCTCAAACTCTGCCTTCATAATTACTTTGGATGGACACTGTAGTAGTCAATACTAATCAGGAGATCCATTCTGGCCATTACATGGTAGAGTACAAGAAGCCCAATTTGCGAATTCATACTTAATCAATATTGTGTTATATGAGCTGGTGTGGCAGGTCTTTGTTTACTTATTTATTTACTTCTGCCACCCTCCACCCCCAACAATTTTAGTCAATGGTGGAGGGGATCAATAACTTATTAAATGCCAGTCACTTCATTAAAACAAACAATTAATCACTTTTGTTGCTGTTTCCATTGCTGTTTCTCTTTTTCTTGCAGTTGTGTGCATGCTTTCAGATTTATTCTGTTCATTAGAGGGAATGATGGGACAAGAACTGGCAATGTGATTAGGGAGAAACTTTAAATATAACACCTCACAAGCCTACAGAGTACACACATACCATGAGCAAGTATGGAAATAGGCCAGACTCTTCTTACCTCACTTTGGAAAAAGAAAATTTTAAATGGTTTAAAAATGAAGGAAAGCAATATCATTATCCAAAACTAATGCTAAGGATAGAAAAGAATTGAATTTTTAAAATAAGGCTTTCTTGACTTGGAAAAAAACTGGCAATCTTGTAAGAAAAATCATTACATTGTTCATATCCTACTACATATGCCAAGGAGGTAAGAAAAAGAAGGAAAGTCTCTAATTATACCAAAACATTCTCTGCAGTGTTCTTATGTGGTAGTAAAAACTTGCAAACAAGTGGGTACCTACCAACTGGAGAGTGACTGAACAAACTGTGGTGCATGAAAATAATGGGCTATTATTGCATCATAAGAAATGACAAATATGAAGAATTCAGAGAAACATGGGTGTGAACCATCTACACAAAAACTACAAAAATGTAACCAACAATGGCACTAAAAGATAACTAACTAAACTCAAGTTGCCTGAATTGTTTTTTTATTCTTCTGAAGTCAGAGTGGTGTTTCATGATTTAGAATCATATAACATCACTGAAAGAGTACAGGTATTAAAGTCACAGGCTTTTGTGTCAGAGATGATCTTGGGATCGTAATGATACCTTACTGTTATATACAGGTTTACTTTTTAAACATCATTTATTCTCCTAGTGTTGCTGTGTGAATCATGCACGACTATAACAATGAAAAGGCAATGGAGAAACACGTGAAGGAGGTGAGTAGGAAGTAGCATATTACACAATGAAGAATTGTGCAGAAGAAGAGACATAAAGGATACCTTCAGGGACACTTACGACTAGAAAAGAAAGCAGGCTGGTCATGTGGCAAGAGCGAGGGATAAACTATGGGCAGCCCACATGCTCCACTGGTATTCATTCATTGTTTAGAGTCTCAGAGGAAAGTCCTCAGCATATTGGGTAGAGGATTTATGGGAGGACATGAACAAGAGTTGCATAGGATGAGCAGGCTTGGATGGAGTGAAATCTGTACCACTAAGGGGAGTTCTGACTGATAATTTCCCATATCCACTGAAGAGCCAAATAATTAAAGTTTTCATTTATCATTTCCCAATGTGCTTTTTCTCATATTTTCTTATTTGATTTTATAATCATTGGTTGTACAGAAAGGATCATTTCCATTTTACAAAGTTGGAAACTGAGGCTAAGAGAGATATAAATAACTGTGATGTTGGATGAATTTATAAGTAGTTCCTGAATCTGTCTTCAGAGTCTGAGAACAGTACTCTTTCCACCCTACACTGCCTCTTGAGTTTCTATTACTATTGTTGTTATTATTTCTATTATGATCATATTTTCTTTAAGAATTTTTTCCCTAATAGATCTCTAATTTCATTGTTATTGGAAAGACCTGGTGAGAAAACTCCATCTACCAATGCATATCTTCAAGTATTCTACACCTGTTCATTTCAGAACATTGCTCTAAAGCAGGGGCTATTCATCTCTTTTATACCAAAGACCCTTTTGGTAGTCTGTTCAAGACTACAAATTCCTTCTCAGAATAAGGTTTTTATCTATCATCTATCTATCTCTCTATCTATCAATCATCTATCATCTATCTATTCATTTATTCATCCATCCATCCATTCATCCATTTATTTATTTTATTATTTTTTTTCAGAATAATGTTTTTAAATACTTAGGATTACAAAGGAAACCAACTATACTGAAATAAAAGGGAAGGGGAAGGAAATAAGCATTTCTATAGTGCCTGTTATGTGCCAGGAATGGTACTAAGAACTTTTTACAGAAATCATCTCATTCGATCCTTACAAGAATACTGAAATCTAGGTGCTGTTATTATTCCCATTTTATAGTTGAGGAAACTGACCTGCCTAGAGTCACAACCTAGAGAGTAACTGAGGCTGGAATTGAATTCAGTTCTTCCTGACTCCAGACCCAACTGAGCCACCTTGCTAAAGTTGTCAAATTTTTAAAAATTTCATGGATCTTAGACTTGTAATAACTATAGTCACTAAGAACTATAATCCTTAGAGTCATGAAAGATAGGGGGCAAAGGGAAGTTTGGGATTTTAATTGGTTCAATTGCTGCTTCTATTGCTAGAAATACCATCCTCATGACCTACAAGACTGAGGCAGCTCTATGTGACTAGGACTAAAAAACCCAAACTCGCATCCATTTAGGTGATTTTTTTTTTTTAAAGGCTGCTCAAAGTTTATTAGTTTCTGCTGAGTACAAAGTAAACAGTTACTGAGGCTGCTGGAAAGCACACAGGTGATTTGGATAGTTTAAAAAAAATCAAACAAACGATAACAGTGTGGTTTCTTTTACTTGTTTTTTGGTGTTTTGCTTTTGTTTTCCTTTTTAAAAAAATCCGCACACACAACACAACTATTTCTACAGTTAAGCAGCCTGTCTATTCTAAGGGAATAGGTGGGAGAGGGAAGGGGTGGGGGGTAAGGGAGGGCAAGGGAAATGCGCTCTGATGCCTAGCACACTTCAGAAGCGGGAGAGCAGCGCAGAGGGTGCTGCTGCTCACGCCGAAGGTCAAATGTTGGTTTTGCTGGGTTCGCTGACATGCCACTTCCTCATGGCGTCCTGAGCCAGGTCACAGGTGATCTTGCCATGAGTAACCTTGAAAGTTCTTGAGTGCTCTGGGGATTCCAATACAGTTGTCGACTTCCCGAAGAAGCAGCTCGCCCACCAGTGGCCTGGGTCTGATTTGGGAAGACCAGGATGGTGGGGGATCACTTACCCAGAGTACTCAGCACTTCCATAGGAGCTGTTGCTGGAAGTGGAACCCAGACGTATTCGGGAGTAGTCATGGGTTGCTACGAGTGAACCGCTGGACGGTATTGCTGCCATGTTGCTTGTTTCTTCTTGTGCTGATGTAAAGCTCAGTGGCGACTCCCGAGCAGCCCGTCAGGCAGTGGGCTGCGGTGACCTGGCGGAAGGGGGCGCTAGGCCACAGAACCCATTTGTAAAGGAAATAACGGGAAGATACTTCACTGCAACAGAAAATGCGAGAGTTCTTTGGGTTTCCATTCAGGTGCTTTCTCATCATCTTCAAGGAATGTCACAGAATTCGTTGAAGGATAAGTGAATGAACTGAGAGCATGTATTAGTAAGTGTTTATTATGTACTGGGCACTGTGCTGAGCTCTGGGGATATAAAAATAAGAAAACCGCACAGTCCTTGCCCTCAAGGAACTTAGATTCTAACAGGGAAATAAAAACATAAAGGAGTTGGGGGGGGGGCGGGTTACCTGCTGGGGACAAAATAGCCATTGTGGAAGTGGAGCTGACCAGACGGTGAGCTAGAAGTGAAGTGAGCAGAATGGTGGCTAGGGCGCTTCATGACACAGCAGTTCAAGGCAGGGACTCACTAAACATCTAATAGGCTGCAGGGAGGGGTCACACTCGGGGTATCCTCACATTTTCACTGTGGAGGGCCACATGGTCCAGGAATAGCATTTGGCAAGGGACTTTAGCAATCTTAAACTCTCAAGTTCAGTTGAATGCTGAGCTAAGGCTGAATAACCTTAAAGTGCAAAGTGGTCCCAGTGGCCTTTGATGTTCACACTTTCCTGGGCTGGCTGAGGGATATATCACAGCTGGTTGGGTTACTGAGAGGCCAACACATTTCCACTAAAGCATCTTTTCTGTCAAAGGACTTTTGAATAAGTGTGGTTGGGGCAAGATTAAAGATAGAAATATTAGAGTCAAACGGTGAGTTAACAAGTGACTGTCCATTGGCTTGGGTTGGTATGGTTCTTCTGGTTTGTCAAAAGAGAGCCAGATTATGGCTTAGAAAACCTAAATATCATCTCCTGGCTATATTCTTGTGTATGTGATAAATTTTTATTTAAGTTATGTTTCTCCAACTTGGGCTACCATAGTCTATCATATCTTTAGTTATATCCTTAATGAGGTCAAGCTAAGAGAATGTAGTTTACTATACTTAAAGTCTTCAACGGACTTGCTAATGATTTCTTCTGCTTTGTTAACTGAGCCCAGGAGAGCTGACAGTTCTTTACATTCCAGGTTTCGAGGGAATGTCTCATTTTTGCAGACTCTTTCTTCCACTTTGAGCACTGATTTCAACATAATTGCCCATCACCCAAAGAGATTTATTCTGCAGACCCTAAACTCACATACTGAATCCAGATGTTCTACAGGCTGTCTCCTTTCCAACCACCCTATTCTCTCCCTGTGTGCCTAATCCTATCTCAAGGGAGCTGGATTCTCCCCTCTCCCCCCAATATTAACTTCTGAAGTTACTCCTTCCTCTCCTTTTTGAGGCTGTCTTCATGGGTGGCACCTCCAATTGACTCTCCTGGCATTGGATTCTGAGAGCACACTGAGCAGACTCCCCTGTTCTTTTCTCTTCCGACAGTTTTTCTTCTAGGAAACTTTGTCACTAATGAACAGGTTTCTAGCCCAAGGGCAAATCTTAAATCTGGGTGGGGTGAACATTTCACTAGTCAGCCCAAAGCAAAGGGCTTCATGCTGCTGCCCTCTTTCTCAGCTAGAGTATACATAATGTACTCCCTTCTCCAAACCTGTTAAATTGACTGAGGGCATTAACCTCAGGCTACCTCCTTCTGTGAGATGTCATTAATAGGGCAAGAAGAGGGCAGTGTGTGGAGCTCATCACTGAATTGTTCCCTTCACTTTTTCTGCATCAAAATGCTCCAGATAGATCATAAGTACAATGACTTCTGGGATAATAATAATAGTTCACATTTATATAGCACTTTAGGATTATAAAGCACTTTGGGGTTCATCCTCTTATGTAACCTTCACAACAACTCGACAAAGGTAATTTGGAAAAGCTTACAGTTGCAGGTAGATGACTTTCACCCAGAGCAATGCTGGAATGCTATGTATTAGGTTATAGAAGAGTCTCCACCAACTTTCTTGAAGGAAGGGCCCAAATCAATAAAATCACAAATTCTTAGAAGAGTGAAATAAATGTTCCCAAAGAAAAAACCTCTGCTGTAGGCTTCCATCTGAAGTTCAACCTGGAAGACAGAGGTAATATGGTGTAGTAGAGGCCTGGTTCTGCCAATGTATGACCTTGACAAAGTCATTTATCTTCTCTGAGTTGAACCACAACAAATGTAGGAACAAGGGGGCTTTGTCTCAGAGTTGAAGGTTTATAAGATGCAGAAGTTTAACATATATACTTCTTCAGAAGCATAGATAGTGATGAGGGAAACACAAGCTCAGATGGTGGCCAAGAGGCAGGAAGAATTAGTTGGGGTTCTGGGAAATATGTGAGGACAGAGGACTGCAATGTCTGTTGAGCCCTTGTGTTTCTTCCTCCATCTCATTAAGAAATCCCCAAGTTGTCCCTTCCCATTCTCTCCCCAGGGCTCCTCCTTCTCAACATCCTTTCTCCACCAACCAGTTCCTCTTCCATCATCTCTTCACAATCTGCAACATTCCTCCACTTCTAGTTCTCTGCCTTTCCCATGTAAAAGGCAAGTAATAATCTCAGTGCTAACATGTAGGATGGAACATTGACAAGATTTCTCTGGTGAAATTTTTAGAAAATGGGACCCCAAATCCCATGGGTTGGAATAGATGGCCTCCAAGTTCCTTTCTAATTGGAAGTTAAGGTCTATAATCCATTCAACCTTTGTTTTAATGTTTCACATTACAAGTAACAAAGTGGGGTTTGAGGGAACCTTTCTTACTACTTTTCCTGGACAATGGTTCTCCCACTCAGATATCAAAATTGCTAGTTATAATGAATTATGGCTCTCAGCCCCAATGTATAAAACAGAAAGATCATAAGCTTTTCCAAATTTCCTTTGTTGAGTTGATGTGTTTCTTCTTTGCCGTTATTTTTTTTTTCGGGGGGTGGGTTGAGTATTATTAGGGAATATAGAAGATAAGGAGATTGTCTATCTCTTCCCCTTCCTCTCTCTATTTTCCCACCAGCACCCTTCCTCTATATTATTCTAGATGTCTAACATGGGCCCCTCCCCCACAGAAAAGGGTGGAAAAAGAGAAGAGAAAAAACCCAAAATTTGAGAATCTAAAGAATCAAGTTATTCATTTCTCTGATGGAAGGGATGAGTCCCCATTCACTCCTCCTTTATTCCAATTTCTTTCAAAGATAAAATGCAACCACCTTAGCTTGGAAATAATTGCATTATCTACATTTTGGGGTTGTTTTGAGCAAAATGCTTTGTAAACTTCAAAGAACTTTATCAGTGTGACTTCTTGTTATTGATGAGGTTTGGCTTAAAAAGATGAGCTGCCACCTCCTTTCATATCCTTCCCACCACACCTAGTTTTCTTGGCTATCAATTCACCATGAATGAGAGAAAGGGACAGTGAGGAGCAGTGAGGGGCAGAGAGAGACTGAGAGAGAGATGGGGGCGGGGGAGAAGGAGAATGAGGGATGCTCCTTGCTTTACTTATCTTGAGTCTGAATTACTAGTGTTGTTCCCACTATCACATCTTCAACCTCCCTGGAGGATGGA
Source organism: Dromiciops gliroides (assembly GCF_019393635.1). Taxonomy (NCBI): domain Eukaryota; kingdom Metazoa; phylum Chordata; class Mammalia; order Microbiotheria; family Microbiotheriidae; genus Dromiciops; species Dromiciops gliroides. Next base: position 140,469,990 of record NC_057866.1, on the reverse strand, counting down.
CTATAAATTCTTTCTCATCAGTAAGTTTCATGACATGGACTCAAAGCAAGTTCCAGTTGAGTGCTCCCTCAGTAGAGTGTCAACCACCAACTTTTCCAATAAAAGAAAAACATCACTAACCACTAAACAGAAGACGTAGACATTCTTAGGGCAAATGTGACTGGGAAGCAAGACCCCCTTCTTTTGTCACCATAGCCCCTTGAAAGATACACAGTAAGGGAGACATCTAATTCTAAGCCCAAGCAAATAGAATTTTATTGAATTATCCCCCCAACGTATTTTATATTTACCACTTTCTTTCCATTCACAACACAACCAAACCAATTCAGGCCATCTCTCCTCTTGCCTGGCTTATTGCACTAACTTCCTATGTAGCTTCATCTAGCCTCCTCTCTCTCTAATCCATTTTCCACACAGCTGCCAAATTGATATTAAAACACATCTGGCCATGTGACTCCTATGCTAAAGAAGCTTCAGTGGTTCTCTATTACTTCTATGATAAAATATGAACCCCCCCCCCCCGTTTGGTATTTAAAGTCCTCCACATTGTGTCTCCAGCCTAACTTTCTTCAATTGCTCTTTGGGCTACCTAGACTGACCTACTTGCTATTCCTCATACCTGATTTTGAATCTCTTTGCCTCCTTCCTTAATGCGGCACAGGCTGTCTTGTATACCTTGATTTCTTTCTCTATCCCTACCTCTTAGAGCCCCTAGATCCCCTTAAAGCTCAACTCAATGCTACTTCTTGTAAAGATCTTTCCTTATTTTAGCAGTTTAGTATTCTCCTTTGCAACTATGGTATTTGTTATAAACATTGTGGTAACATTGTATATTTTAACATTGTAGTAACATTGGGCCACTAGGTGTTTCAGTGGATAGAGCACCAGACCTGAAGTTAGGAAGACAGGATCTCTTCCTGAGTTCTGAGTTCTGGCCTCAAACACTTAATAGCTGTGTGACCATGAGCAAGTCACTTAACCCTGTTTGCCTTAGTTTCTTCATCTAAAAAATGAGCTGGAGAAGAAAATGGCAAACTACTTCAGTATCTTGCCAAGAAGATACCAAATGGGGTCACAAAGGGTCAAACAAAATTCAACAACAACATTATTTATGTTTTATATTTACTTTTCTGTATATGTTACTTCCCCTTCCCTCCTCTCCAATCCCCAGTAAAATATAAACTCCTTGAGGACAGGGAAAGTTACATTTTTGTCTTTGGCACATGCTTGTTGAATTGAATCAAGTTGAATTGAATTGAATACCTGTTAGTGCCCTTCACAGATAAATCTGTGGTTAAATCCCAGTCCTTATGATAAAGATTCAGAACCGGGGAGGCCTAGGAGGTCTATTTTCAGGCTAGAATGACCTCATAGTAGAAAAAACATCCTCCTCTTCCTATTGTACTGCCCAAAGCTCAGTGAATACTTGGAAGGTATTTTATTATTGAGTCATTTCAGTCAGTTTGTGACCGCATTGGGGGTTTGCTTGGCAAAGATACTGGAGTGGTTTGCCATTTTCATCTCTAGCTCATTTTATAGATGAGAAAATGAAGGCAAAAAGAGTTAAGTGACTTGCCTAGGATCGCATAACTAGGAAATATCTGAGGCCAGATTTGAACTCAGGAAGATGAGTCATCCTGATTCCAAGCCCAGTGCTCTATTCAGTGTACCTTCTAGCTGTCTCTAAGGCATACTTTACAATTTAAGATTGCCAAAGGGTAGATGTAGACATGCAGATCAATACAAGACCTTATCTAGGATGCATCTAAGTTCCAAATTCTACTATTGTCCAGTATTGAACTAAAGTCTAGTTAAGGATCACAATTTTAGATTCTGAAGGTGTTTCACTGTCCATGCAGTTTAACCCAAATTTTTTTTGGGAAAAAAATCTCTTTTACCAGACTCATTCTACTTCTGCTTGAAGATCTCATGCCACTTTGGGACAACTCTAATCATTAAAAGGTTCCCCCCCCCACCCCCCCAACTTTCAAAAGTGTTCTTCTTTTTAATCTCCACCAATTATTTCTGGTTCTGTTCTCTGGGATCACACAAAACAAAACTAATTCCTAGCTCTGTTAAGTGATCTTTCACCTTGATTTGCCTTGAACCAGGCCATTGTATTTCTTCCTAGACAGTTCAATACCATGTTGCCGATACTCTGGCCCTCTGTCTACTCCCACTGTATCTCACACTTCTGTCCCTAGGGCTCTGGACTCCAGTAGGTGAACTTTTCCCCTCAATTTGCTAGGAACCAGTGCAGCTAGGTGGCGCAGTGCATAGAGCACCAGCCCTGGAGTCAGGAGGACCTGAGTTCAAATCCAGCCTCAGACACTTAACACTTACTAGCTGTGTGACAGTGGGCAAGTCACTTAACCCCAATTGCCTCACCAAAAAAAAAAAACAACTTAATTTGCTAGGAACCATACCACTTCCTGAACAATGGCATTTCTCTACCATCCACCTCCTTTCTAATTTTAACGACCCTATATGTGTTGTCTTCTCCTATTGGAATGTAAGCTTCTTGGTGGGCAGGGACTGTTGTGCTTGCTTGTATTTCTATCCCAAGTACTTAGCACAGTACCTAGCACATCATAAGTGTTTAATAAATTATTTTTAACTAATTATTTTCATTCATTCAGACATGAAGACAACTACTACATTCCCTCTTTTCTACTGGCTAAACATTCCCAGTTCCAAGTCAGAGAACCAGCTACTCTTGCCCTAGGGAATGTGCCCCAAAGCAAATGGTTCTTACCATAGTTCTCACTTACTCTTTTTTTCATATAAATATTTTATTATTTTCCAGTTACATTTCAAGGTAGTTTTCAACATTTGTTTTTATAAGATTTCTAGTTTCAAATTTTTCTCCCTCCCTCCCCTCCCTCCCCCTTCCCCAAGACAGCAAGCAATCCAATATAGGTTATATATGTACAATCACATTAAACATATTTCTGCATTAGTCATGTTATGAGAGAAGAATCAGAGCAAAAAAGAAAAACCTCAAAATAGAAAAACAACAACAACAAAAACAATAGAATTGCATAGTTTGATCTGCATCTAGATTCCAGATTCCACAGTTCTTTTTTTTTTCTGTATTTGTAGAATATTTTCCAACATGAGTTCTTTGGAGTTTTCACTTACTCTTGCAACTCTGTGGGAGGGTCGGTCTCACTACAATACAGTTCCCTCTCCTGCCTCCAAATCTAACCCCTACCAGGTCTTGGGACCTAAGAGTAATCATTTATATTCATATGTTGTTTTCCCCACAGCAACCCTGAGAAGCAGGTGGTTTGTTATATTTATAAATGCTATTCTATATTCTGATAAAGAAACTAAGGCACAGAGGGGTTATGTGTCCCATAATTGCACAGCTGGTGAATATCTAAAGGAGGATTTGAAACCAAGTTTCCTGACTCTATGTCTGGAGCTATATTCATCACATCATAGCTGCTTCATGTATCCATGTTTTTCTTTCTTTTTCTTTTTTTTTGGGGGGGGGCAATGAGGGTTAAATGACTTGCCCAGGGTCACACAGCTAGTAAGTGTCAAGTGTCTGGGGCTGGATTTGAACTCAGGTCCTCCTGAATCCAGGGCTGGTGCTTTATCCACTGCACCATCTAGCTGCCCCTCATGCAGCCATGTTTGACATCCATCTGCTTCCTCATCATCTGTTCTTCTTCTGATAGGAAAAGAACCAGGTAGGGAAGGTTTTCCAAAGGAAAGAGAAAAAAGGAGTTGGCATTCATATAGCAGTTACTCTGAATATATACCCTTTTCAGGGCTGCTCATCCACCTTTGGTGTTCACCTGTCATCCAATTCTCACCTGGGGCTCCAAGAAGCTGTAACATGTGCACTGGCCACTCCCCAATAAAACCATCCCAACATATGGGCTAAACCAGATTGAGGGTAACTGACAGGCTTCAAATCCAATGATGAGTTAGGGGGATATCTACCCCCAAGCATACAAAGATGTCCCCCAGTAGAATGAACAATTGAGAACAATTTGTTCCAATGTCCACAAAGGTGGCCAAAGCAGGCAGTGTGGAGTGCTTAGAGCTTAATCAGACATTGAAGATGTCATGGACATCCGATGCATCCCTGGCCATCTCTGGTCATCTTGACTTTTGTTTTGCCACTGGATTTTGATGACTTTGTAAGAGAGAGTGAGACCTTGTGCAGCTCTGCTTCACTTATATCCAATTTGGGTGCAAGTCATCATCCTGTGATGTCACTGATCCTTTTCAAAAAATGAAAGAATAATAATAGCAACAACAGCTCCATGCCAGGCACTGTGCTAGGCACTTTTTAGAATTATTATCCCATTTAATCCTTACAACAATCCTGTGAAGCAGGTATTATCCCTGTTTTACAGTTGAAGAAACAGACTAACAGAGATTAAGTGACTTATCCAGTTGCTCACACAGCTAGGAAGTGTCTAAGGCTATGTTTGAATTCAGGTCTTCCTGAGTACAAGCCCAGTGCTCTATCCACTGTGGCCCCATGTGAAGGAAAATAAGTCTTTCTTTTTTTTCAATTAAATTTAGCAAATGAGACTGAGCACCTGCTAAGTGCTCAGAAGCAATGAGAGGTAAGAAAAGGCTGACAGTCATTTCCCATGAGGTGCTTATAGTCTCCTTGAGTAGATAAGACATGTACACATGCACCATTTCAATAACAATACTAGACACAGTGTGATTGAATGTCAGGATTTTATTCTAGGTCAGACTAAGTGTTGGAAATTCGATGAGAGAAATGAGAGCAGAGAAAGCACTTAATGCTTCCTCCCTCCTGAATTTTCTCTACATTATACTTACCTGTATATATGATGTTCCCTAACCCATAATAGATGGAAATTCTTCAAGGGGAGGGATTGCTTCCTTTCTGTCTTTGTAGCTCCATTACCTAGTACTATGTCTAGTACATTTTTCTTAAATGGACCTCTGATTTCATTAGTATGGGATAATCCTCATGAGGAAACTGCCTTCCCAATGCAGATTTGTACCTGTTTTGCATTTTATAGTATTAGACTTTTCTAGGGCACTGAAAAGTTAAATGACTTATCCAAGGTCATAGAGCCAGTATATGTCAGAGATTGAACTTGAACCCAGTTCTTCCTAAATGTTAAACCATTTCTCTATCCACTATATTATATCAGGCTACATGTTACATAGTATATAATTAATATATGTTTGTTGAATCAAATGGACTGCAAACTGGAGCTAAGGAAATGCTTGGTTTTTAAATCGGTCTTGGGCTGTGACAGATGGAAAGGATTTAGACAGCTTGGTGGTACACTGGACTTGGAGTCAGGAAGACCTGGGATGAAATCTCTCTTTAGGAACTTTCAGCTCAATGGCCCCAATGGGCAAGTCCCTTAACCTCTCTAGGACTTAGTTTTCTTGTCTGTGAAATAAGGAATTTGGACTCTATGACTCCTAAGGTCCTTTCCCTATCCAAAGCTATAATCCTATAACTTTAGGTGGAGAGGGGAGAAGGTATTCCAGGTGGGAAAAAGAGCATGAATAGATCTAGGAAGTGGAACAATAGCGGAGTATGAAAGAATTTTTTTTTCCTCTACAGTAGAAAAAGTGCTGTCTTTGGAATCAGAGAATCTTAGTTCAAATCCTACTTCTGCTGTTTACTACCAGTATAACCTTGGGTAAGTCATGGAATCTCTATAGGCCTTTGGTTCCTGTAAAATGAACGGGTTGGACAAGTGACTTCTGAGTTCCCTTTCCATCTCTATCTCTGGTTCAAACTGATGATTCTATTCTCAGAAAACCATAGAAGGTGTTTGAATCTTGGGGCTATGTGATGAATGCACGACATTGACAGTATCACCTAGTGGCTATATTATGGACAGGTTGGAATGGTGGCTGGAGGAAGAAGTGTAAGGAAGACAAGTAAGAAGGGTCCTGCAATAACTCAGTGAGGTGTGAGATGGTGAGAGCCTGGGGGAGAAACCATTAGTGGCCATGAAAAAGAAAAGATGAAAATGAGAGGCACTGCAAAGGAAAAAATCATTTGGGCTGTGTGCCCAAGAAGAATAGAAGATATTTCTAAGGTTTTCTAAGGTCTTGCATAGCTAGGGAAGTCAGGAAAGAAAGGTCTTGGTGGGGTGGAAGACATGTAGTTTTGTTTGAGCTATTAGAATACCTGGATTTTGAATTTGGAAGGGAACTCAGTGACCATCTGTTCCAACCCATGTTGGAAAAAAGAATACCCACTATATCATGACCCAATTGGCCATCCAGCCTGTGCTCGAAGAGCTCCAATGAAGGAAAACCCACTAAATAGCTAGCATTTTTAAAGAGCTTTCAGATTTGCAAAGCACTTTACAAATATTACCTAATTTTATTCTCACAACTCTGGCAGGTAGGTGCACTTATTATTTGCATTTTACAAATGAGGAAACTGAAACATCCAGAGGTTAAATGACTTGTTCAGGATCACATAGCTAGTATCTAAGGCTGGATTTAAACTTAGGTCTTCCTAATGCCTGATCCTCTGCCACCTAGCTGCCATTACCTCCCGAGGCAACCCATTCCATTTTTGCATGGCTTTATTTGTTAGAAAGTTTATTTGTTTGTTTTCTAACCTTAAGCCTATATGTTTAGTTTGACATAAAGACAGTTCATTTAAGTGGAGATATCAAGTAGATATGTAAACTATAGCCTAGTATTCAAAACGCTGGACTTTTATGGACTAGATTTGGTCTTGGGGGATTGTGCTCCCATGCACTGTTTATTTTGGGAACGTCAGACTATCACTCATGTCCATGTCTTTAAAGATAGGGGTAAAAATGCCATAGCTCCCATATAAGCCCTCAGGGTAATAATACATATCAAGTACAGGACAACCCTTATTTCAGGTAGCTGGAATTATAAACTGTAAAGAATTAATTGTTATTTGAGGTTTTTATGCCTCAGCACACACTGTCCTGGGGCTCCACAAACTGCACGGTGCTCCACCCACTGGTTGTAGCCTTTGCCAGGGCTCTGGCACCTCAAGTCATCACCATTTGCCAACGCAAATGGGCCTGGCAAAATTATAACAATTGGAAGCCTAGTGAAGGCAGTCATGTAACTGTCAGAGAGGCCATCCCATTGGCTGGGGCTGTGTGGGATTTTTCTAGGTCTGGGGGAGGAGAATTAGGCATTCTAGGTGGAAGCTGGAAAGTGACAGGCATTCTGCTGCGTATTTTCAGCTGATTCCTGGGCCGTGGTATTTTTTCAGGTATTATAATTTCCCTTTCCCCATTTTATTTCCTTTCCCTTGATCCTACTGATCCTGTCTGTGTTTTATTTATTTATTTATCTATCATCTATCATCTATCTATCTATCTATCTATCTATCTATCTATCTATCTATCTATCTATCTATCTATCTATTTATTTACTTACTTACTTTTTAGTGAGGCAATTGGGGTTAAGTGACTTGCCCAGTGTCACACAGCTAGTAAGTGTTAAGTGTCTGAGGCCAGATTTGAACTCAGGTACTCCTGACTCCAGGGCCGGTGCTCTATCCACTGTACCACCTAGCTGCCCCAGAAATAAACTTTTATTGAGTGTCTACTATGTGCCAGGAACTGTGCTAAGCACTTTATAAATATTCTTGTTTGATCCTCACAACAATCCTTGGAGGTAGGTGCTATCATTAGCCCCATTTTAAAGTTGAGAAAATAAAGGCAGACAAAGGTTAAATGACTTGCTTGGGCTAGGGTTACTTTTTTTTTTTTTTTTACGGGGCAATGGGGTTAAGTGACTTGCCCAGGGTCACACAGCCAGTAAGTGTCAAGTGTCTGAGGCCAGATTTGAACTCAGGAACTCCTGAATCCAGGGCCGGTGCTTTATCCACTGCGCCACCTAGCTGCCCCTTATTTATTTATTTATTTGTTTGTTTGTTTGTTTGTTTATTTATTTATTTATGTATTTATTTGCCTACCTACCTATCTATTTACTTTTTCTCTGTTTTTTTTTAAAGTTCATTCTTGTTAAAATAAATCTTGTTCAGTTTTGATTATAATTTCCCTTTCCCCATTTTATTTCCTTTCCCTTGATCCTACTGATCCTGTTTGTGTATGTGTGTGTGTGTATTTTTAAGTTCATTCTTGTTAAAATAAAACTTGTTCTGTTTTGAGGGAGGCTGCTGGTCTCCTTCCTTTCCCCAATACTGCAGCGAGCCGCTTAGCTAGCACTCCCCAATTAAAGATTGATCCCCACAAAACCTAATAGATTACACTTCCTATTAGGATAGGAACAAAGTTTTATTTATCCCTTTTTTTCCCTAGCTGACCTAACACAGGTGATTTTCACATAGTAGGTGCTGAATAAATGGTAGTTTGGTAGTTGTCAAGATTGAACTGGTAATTAAAACACCAAGTACACATCTTGGAACTCAGTTTATTAAAATTAAATTTTAATTTCTGAATTCTTCATTAACTCAGAGTGTGACCCGGATAATAAGTAGCTGAGACTGAGGGAGATGAGAGAAAGTGAAAGGTAAGCTGGAGTGTATATAATTATATATTCTTCTGTAATATCCTTTTGGATAGTGTCTGGAGACACGGCCTTGTACTGTGTACTGTATATTAAGAGGCAGACATGACATCTGAGTGACTGAGAATGCTGAGTGTGATGCCAAATACCTGACATAAGGGAATTATTTCAGTTGGTTGAAAAAATACAAATGGAAAGAGGTTTTCCAGGGACGAGAGAGGGACAGACAGACAGATGCACACAGAGACAGAAAGAGAGAAATAGAGGTAGAGATATATACAGAGAGACAGAGACAGAAACAGAGAGAGAGAGATTTTTGAATGGCAAATTAGAACCCATGGATCTTTAGAAGTATATGGAAAGTTGGATCTGTCATGTTCTTTGACTTATAGGGCATGTAAATCTAGAGACTTCTAAGAGTGGACCTACCTTAGGCAAAAGCACTCTCTCTCCTGTTTAGGCTGGTATTTTATGTTGACACATCTAAAGAACTTATTTATTCTTGTGCATTCTTAGTTAGATCTAGTCTGCAGAATTTGCCTGATTTCTATTTGCTTTTTTTTGCTTGGATAAATAGGTTTACTTACTCTTTGATATTTGGGATAGTCTTTATGTAACCAACATGTGGAGAGAAGGGTCTAAATAGTCAAATGTAAGATAAGAGCTACCATCCATCCTTAAGAATCATCATGGAAGTGAATTTCCTTATGATACCCTAAAATCATATACCAGACTAGAGATATTTGAATGGTGTCCAAAACATATAATTCTGGCCTCATATTGCTTTTGGAAATAGGGGGCATCACTGAGCCTTGGCAGTATTGAATCCTAAATAACCACCTCTCTCAACTGGGCTGCTGCTGCTGCTGCTGCTGACATGGCCTTTCTCTTACTTACTGCAAAGGTGGTCCAGCTTAGAGTTCATATTGATCCATGCCACATATGAGCCATGTATCTATATATTTAGTCAACCTTCAGTCATATTTACTATACTAGTATATCTACATTTGCAAACCTTGTATTTGTATATGTAAATGTAGCTACCTTATCAAAAGATGGGAGTTGTTAGATCAATCAATAAGCATTTATTAAGTGTCTGTTATGTGCCTAACATTATTCTGGGCCTTTCTCCTTGATCACCAGAGCTCCTTCTCCCATTAATAGATATTTCCCATGAATTCCAGTCATCAAAAATGCTCTATGACCCATGTTAGAATTAGAGATTTTATTCTATATAAATGAATACTATTGATGCATATCCTGGAAAGGAAATTACAGTTTGGTAGAAATGCTGAAGGTTGGCACCTTCCTAATATCTGACACTGCATTTATTAACATAGAAATTCCCCTGAGATTAGACCACTCTTTTGAAATGTTCACTATCCTACACTTGACTGAGCACAGATCATCCCCATTTACACATTCCTGGAACCACTTCTTTATTAGAAGACACACTAGGCCATGCAGCTCTCTTTAAACTTATTTCTACCTGAAAGGTTTCTAGGGGATGGATTTGATTGTCTGCCAACTTAGATGAAGAGAGTTGATTCCTACAATGAGAATTACATTGTTTGTGGAGGTCTTGAAAGAGGAAATTGAGGAAATCCACAACTTCTGCTCCATTATCAAGGGAACAAAGTGCTTATTATCATTATTTTATTATAACCTTCTGTATAATAGCGATAACAGTGGTATTTACAAAAATGGGCATGTTGTAGACAACCAGATGCCCTCAGAAACAGAGGGAACAGGTAGGAGGAACTCATCAATCCTTAGTTAATCACATTGTCAGCTTCTTGTGTTCCATTTATGAACTTGGTTGTGGCTAACACCCCAAAATTATTCTCATGAGAATTCCACTGTACCTGAATTTAGGAAAATCTGGGTCTGAGTCTTGCTTCAGATAGTAATTAGCTAAGTGACTCTCGACAAGCCAATTCATTCCTGTCAGTCTCATTTTTTTCCTTCTCTACAATGGCGAAAATAATACCTATCTTTTAAGGTTGTTAGAATCAAATGAGGCAATAAATGCAAAGCACTTTGCAAACCTTAAAACACCATTTGCATGTCAGCTATCATTATTAGGCACAAACTGAATATCTTGTGAGAATCTTAGGGGGAAAGGCATAGAACTTGAAAGTTCTTGTAAGTAGAGAACTTGAAAGTCAATTATAAACTAAGGGCTACCACCTACCCTTCAGAATCATCATGGAAGTGACTTTCTTTATGAACTGTCAAAATCACACTCCTAGACTAGAGACATCTGAGATGTTCTTTAGTATTATTATTTTTAACATAACATTTATTTTTATTGTTAACAATTTACACTTGTATAGCTCTCTATAAAGTGTGATACACACAGGAAAGTTTTTTGTTTTGTTTTTATTTTTTGTTTGTTTTTACAAGTGAGGCAACTTTGGCTTAAGTAGTGAAATGACTTTCAAATATCACATGTCTAGGGAGCCATAGAGCCAGAAGTTAGAAGTCAAGTCTCTTAATTCCTCATCTTATGCTCATTTCAGTATATGTTAATATGCTATGACATATGCATAATTGAGCTTATGTGTACAGAAATAGACTGGGATAGCTGAGCTTGTATCTTATGACTGATCAATGTAGACATTCAATCATGATGATTTCCATCAGTAATAGCCCTGTCTTCTCTTCATGGTTTTTGTTACCTGAAATTTTGGGATTCTTGATTTGACTTTTCATTTTAGACATGACGATATTCAGGTTTAGCAACCAAACCACAGCTTTATGTGAGCACAAGAGTGGGCATATTAGTAAAGGCACTACTAACCCTACAAAGTTGTGTAGATGTGAGTTCTAATTCCCTTAATAACCAATCCAGATCACTCCAGGATCAATACAATTATCTATGTTAATCATTAAGAAGGGGGTAAATGTATCTATCACCTGAGCACCATCCTAGAACTGGAATTATTTTTCTTTTTCCTTAGTAGCATAAACATACAGCCTGGCAAAAGCATGACAGAGTTATCTTATTCTTAAGTATATCTAGATTCTCCACACTCCACATTTGTTAAGGAACAGGATTGTTCATCATATAGTTAGGTGATGTGGAAGGGGAATTAATTGTTGTTGTTGTTGGAGTCATCATTATCATTATTGTCTTAGGTGGCCTAGCTCATGAGTCAGAAGGACAATTAGGAAGAACATCAGGAATAACATTATTATTAAATTTTATAAAATTTACTCCTCTGTTAGGAGCATGAATAAAGAGCTTGATCATTTCTTCAGAAGGTGGCCAGCATATCTAAAAGGTAGGGACCGGGCTCTTCCAGGATTGTGAGCAAATGAAAACAATAATTACTTCTTTAGAACTTTAATGCTCAATTTGTGTGGTATTTTGCTTAGAACTAACATGTGTTTCTAATATTTCTATTCACTTATATATAAAATTTAGGTTTTGCTACTTTTTTTTTCTGTGGGGCTATGGGGGTTAAGTGACTTGCCCAGGATCACACAGCTAGTAAGTGTCAAGTGTCTGAGGCTGGATTTGAACTCAGGTATTCCTGAATCCAGGGCCGGTGCTTTATCTACTGCGCCACTTAGCTGCCCCCTACTTTTTAATTATAAAGCAATAAATAAAACAGAAAATGGATATGTTCTTTTTTGATATGTTCTTGTTGATATTAATACAAAGAATAAATCATTATGATTATATGGTCATATTGGGGAATTACATTTCTTCCTCATTGTTTTCTTTCCATTGTTTTGTTGCTAAATTTATAACATAAAAATTAGTTTAAAAGAATTTTAGAAACTTCTAGGAAGACTGAAGCATAAGAAGTTATAAGAGAGTCCAGGTTTCTGACAGCCCATCTACTTCAAACAGTCACAGAAATGAAGAGAGACACAGAGACACAGAGACACAAAGAGGCACAAAGAAAGACAGAGAGACAGAGACAGAGAGAGAAAGACAGAGACAGAGAGAGAGGAGGAGGAGGAGGAGGAGGAGGAAGAGGAGAAGAAGAAGAGGAAGAGGAAAAGAAAGAAGAAAAATGGAAGCAGAAGAGGATGACAATGATGGAGGAGAGGGAAGGGAAGGAAGAATGATCAAAAATATCTACCTTCCACCCAAATCACTTCACAGAAAGGGGAAAAAAAATGCTAAAATAAATGTGTGAACAACAACAACCAAAAGCTCTAACATGATGGATGAGTATAATGGGAAAAAGGAAATGTAGCGAATACACTAGAGGAAAAAATGAATCAACATAAAAATGGAACCAAAACCAATACTAGAACTATTAAAAGTCATAGAAATATGGATAATAAACACAATGAATGAAAGAAAAAAGAAGACCTGGAGTTAATTTTTTAAAAAAAAGAACCGATACAAAACAGAAGGAACAAGATAAGATAGAGATACTTAAAAGCTTGGAAATATCTGTTAGAAAAATAGAATTACGGATTCACTGAAAAATACAATTATTCTTTTGGAAGACAACATAGTAAACCACATGGGGAAAAATAGAAAAACAAGTTTTAAAAATTATATGGTTGGAAGAATGTTTGATAACTTTACAAGCAAAAAAAACAGAACTAGAAGATATAGTTCAGAGACATATTCTGAGAGTTATTAGATTCCCTGAAAAATATATAGATATAATAATATGATCAGCATATTTTTAAAAATTATACAAGGGGCAGATAGGTGGCGCAGTGGATACAGCACTGGCCCTGGATTCAGGAGGACCTGAGTTCAAATCCGGTCTCAGACACTTGACACTTACTAGCTGTGTGACCCTGGGCAAGTCGCTTAACCCCAATTGCCTCACCAAAAAAAAAAAAATTATACAAGAAAATTCCCAGTGGCAAAGAGATGAATAAAAATCAAAATCAAAATACCATATTTAAAAGATCAATATGATTTTCTTAGGATTCTTTTTTAAAAATATTGATCAGGTAGCTAGGTGGCACAGAGTATGTGTTCTGGAGTTAGGAAGACTCATTTTCCTGAGTTCAAATCTTGCCTCAGACACTAGCTGTGTGACACAGGGCAAATCACTTAATCCTGTTTGCCTCAATTTCTTCATCTGTAAAATGAGCTAGACAAGGAAATGGCAAACCACTTCAGTATCTTTGCCAAGAAAACCCCACATGGGGTCGTGAATTGTTGGAAAAAACTAAAATGACCAAACAACAACAAAACTTTTCCTGGACACATGGACAGAAAAATTAGAATACATCTCAAAACTTAAGGACTGCATCCATAAACCAACTAATAAACTAATCTGAGCATACTTTTTGAAGTTAAAGATTACTATTTAGAAAAACACAAGAATTTATGGAATTCACAAAAACAAAATTCAAGCTCCAGGGCAGCTTTTGATGTACAAATCTACCAGAAGGGACCAGGGTAAATCCAAAGAAATATTTATAACTAGGAATGACTAATCCCTGACTCAATGTAAATTATATAAAGGAATGGGAAAACAATAAAAGTATTATTTTGCTCAAAAATTGTCTCAATATAATCATTTTGAGAGGATGGAAACAATGCAATAAATATTAATTTGGTTAGAAACTAGTCACTATGGGGGGCAGCTAGGTGGCACAGTGGATAAGGCACTAGCCTTGGACTCAGGAGGACCTGAATTCAAACCCAGCCTCAGACACTTACTAGCTGTGTGACCCTGGGCAAGTCACTTAACCCCCATTGCCCTGCAAAAAAAAACCCCCAAAAAACCAAAAAAAAAACCCCAAAACAAGAAACTAGTCACTATTTAAGTGACTTGTTCAGTTGTTGTTCAGTCATTCAGTTCTGTGAGACTCTTCATGACCCCCATAGGTGAGAGCACTCCAGGTCCTTCTAATCTCCACCATTTCTTGAAGTCTGTCCAACTTCATGTTCATTGTTTCCATGATACTATCTATTCATCTCTTCCTTTTACATCATCTTTTCCTTTTGCCTTCAATCTTTCTCAACATCAGGGTTTTGAGTCCCATCTTCTCATTATGTAGCCAAAGTAATTTTTTAAAAGCTTGAGTATTTGACCTTACAATGAATAGCCTGAATTAGTTTCTTTGAGTATTGATTGATTTGATCTCTTTGCTGTCCAAGAGGCTCTCAAAAGTTTTCTCTAGCACTATAATTCAAAAGCATTGATTCTGTGGTGCTCAGCTTTCCTTATATAGTTCAACTCTCATAGCTACACATTGCTACTGGAAAAACCATAGCTTTGATTATATGAACCTTTGTCAGCAAGGTGATGTCTCTGATTTTTAGTATTCTGTTCAGATTTGCCATAGTTTTCATTCCAAGGAACAAGCATCTTTTAATTTCATGGCTTAAGTCACCATCTGCAGTGAAGTTTGGACCCAAGAATATAAAATGACACTGCTTCCATTTTTCTCCCTGTATTTGCCTGAAAGTAATGAGACCAATTGCCAAGATCTTAGTAGTTTTTTTAATGTTAAACTTCAAGCCTACTTTTATATTCTTCTCTTTCACTCTCATCAAGAGGCTTCTTAATTCCTCTTTACTTTCTGCCATCAGGGCAGCTAGGTTGTTCAGTGAATAGAGCACTGGCCCAGGAATCAGGAGGACATGAGTTCAGATCTGATTTTAGATACTTGACACTTACTAGCTGTGTGACCCTGGAAAGTTACTTAACCCTGATTGCCTCAAACATGCTGGGACCATCTCTAGTCATCCTTATGTTTATCTCGTCACTGGACCCAGATGGCTCTGGAAGAGAGAGTGAAGCTGGTGACTTTCTACAGCCCTTCCTCACTTAAATCCAATTCATTGTAAATTATGACATCTGCCATGGCCCTCTTCAAGAATGGACAAACAATAACTTTCTGCCATTAGAATGGTATTATCTGCATATCTGAAACTGTTGATATTTCTACCAGCAACCAGCTTTCCATTCATCCAACCTGGCATTTCCCATGATATACTTTGTGTATAAGTTAAATAAATGAGGTGACAATATTCAGCCTTTTCATATTCCTTTTCTGATCTTAAACCAATCAGTTGTTCCATGTTTGGTTCTAACTATTGCTTCTTGGCCTTCACACAGGTTCCTCAGAAGACTAGTAAGATGATTTGGTACTTCCATTTCTTTGAGGACTTACCACATTTGGTTGTGATCCACATAGTCAAAAGCTTTAGTCTAGAAAATGAAGCAGAAGTATATATTTTTTTTCTGGAACACCCTTGCTTTCTCCATAGTCCATAGAATGCTGACAATTTGTTTTCTAGCTCTTCAGTTTCTTCACAAAACAACATACTCTTCCAATAATTCTTGGTTTGCATACTGTTGAAGTCTAGCTTGCAGAATCTTAAGCATGTTTGCTGGGGTGTGAAATGAGCTCAATTGTTTGCTAATTTGAACATTCCTTGGCATTGCCCTCATTTAGGGTTGGGATGTGCACTGATCTTTTCCAAACCAGTGGCCACTGTTGAATTTTCCAAATTTGCTGGCATAATGAGTGAAGCACTTTAACTGAATCATCTTTTAGGGTTTTAAATAGCTCAGCTAGAATTCTATCACCTCCATTAGCCTTATTGTTAACAATGCTTCTCAGGGCCCACTTGACTTTATTCTCCAGGATGTCTGGTTCTAGATCAGTAACCTCACCATTGTGGTTATTGGTGATATCAAGATCTTTCTTGTAAAGTTCTTCTGTATATTCTTGCCACCTCTTATGAATATCTTCTGCTTCTGTTAAATCTCCACCATTTTTGTCTTTATTATTATGCCTATTTTTGCATGAAACTTTCCCTCAATAGCTCCAATTTTCTTGAAGAGATCTCATCTTTCCCATTCTATGTAAATGGCATAGGGAGGGGATGGCAAAGCTGTATAGTAGCTTTGACTGGATTGATAAATATCTCAATATAAATTTCATAGGGGTCAGAGTCACAGTTAATAAACATTTAATAAGTGCCTTCTATGTACCAGGCACTATGATAAGCACTTTGGATTGTGTAGTTTAGGTCAACAACTAAAGAATAAAAACTTAACATGTCCCAAACTGAATTCATTACCTTTACCCAGAAGGCCTCCCTTCTCCCCAGTTTCTCTATTATTCTTCTTACATTTTCTTTCTTCTTGTACCTTACTTGTCTCCATATGGTCTATGGTCCACCAACCCTGACCTTCTTGCTGTTCCATGCACAAAACACTCAATCTTCCCACTTTGGGAATTTTCACTGGTTGTCCTCCATACGGAAAGTGCTCTCTCTCCTTGTCCCCACCTCTTTGCTTCATTCATTTCAGCTAAAATCCCACTTTCTGCAAGAAACCTTTACTTGTCCCCCTTAATGCTGTATTCACTTTCCTCTTCTGATCATCTTACACTTGTTCTGTATCTGTCTTATTTTTACAGAGTTATCTGCATGCTATCACCCCCATTAGATTGTGACAACCTTGAAGGCAGGGACTGTTTTTGTTTTTTCTTTTACCCTCAGTACTAAGCATAGTTCCTGGCACATAGAAGGCATTTAACGAGTAGTTTGGGTTTGTTTGTTTTCTGACTGACTGACTAACAGATCTGAAGGGGATAAAGAAGTGGAATGATAAATAACTATTTTCTATATATTTTTCAAAGAAAAATGAAGGACAGAGGAGAGTAATAATTTTATTGTTGGAATCACAAATAAAGAAGGGGGAAATAAATGGATATGAGGAATGCATGACAGCTAATCCTATGGTGATACTCAAAAAACAAAAGGATAAAATTCTGACAAATGTATTGAGGTAATAGTAAAAATTCTAATATCTGTGTCTAGTGTTATATATTTATATGTGTGTATATGTATATGTATATGTATATATATATATATATACACACATATCTATATGGAGGGATTGGTATTATAATAGTCCCAGTGGAATAAAGTAGATCAATCACATAATTTTCTGAAAAAAAACACAAATAATACAACAGAGCATGAGAGGAAAAATCAAATTTGACAATTATAACTGTGAACATAAATAATTTAATTCCTCTTTTAAAGAAAAAGGTTTATTTGATATATTAAAAATGTGTTGCCTATAGGAACACACCTCAAACAGAGAGATTAATACAGTATTAAAATTAAAGGATGAGATAGATTTGCTGTGCTTTAATTGACTCCATCAAATTAAGAGTTGTAGTCATGAAAATTGTACAAAGCTTAATTCTCATTAGAAAGTATTAAGAGATATACACATGGGTGCTCTATCATGATTATGTGTATCATTTGCAACGAAAGAATATCAGTATTAAATATATGGATAGGGACTATATCTGTGATTTCATTGGTAGAAGGAGCTACAAGGTGAGGAAATTCCCTTTACTCATGCAGATGAGCATCTTCTTTGCAAGTTATGGTCTCAGAGAGCTGCCAAGAGTGTTGAAAGGCTCCAGACTTGCCCAGAGTTACACTTCCAATATGTACCTGAACTCAGCTCTTCTAGGCTCTTAGGCCATAGTTCTCAAATCACTGAGTCTAATCTGCTTCTCTAATGCTCCAATAACATAGTAATTTAATTATTAAAGGAGAAGGTTACTGGACTGAAAAATGATTTAAGCAGAAAAACAACATTTGTAGACTTCACTATTGCACCAATGTCTAAATAAAATCAAACAAGACTGTGAAAGAACATAGCAAGTCAGATGACCTGGGTTCAAATCCTACCTCTTTTTTTTTTTAATTAATAAAGTATTTTATTTTTTTCCATTACATGTAAAGATAGTTCTCAACTTTTGTTTATACAAGCTTTACCATTTCAGATTTTTCTCCCTCCCTCCCCTCCCCTAGACAGCAGGTAATCTGATATAGGTTTTATATATATATATATATATATATATATATATATAGTCCAACACTTTAATTTAATAGATAAGGAAATTGAGTCCCTGGAAAAGTAAATGACTTGCCCTCAGAATTGAACATAAGAGGTAGGATTTGTCTTATAACAAGACTAATGCAGAAATAGGATTAATGTTATTATGTATGTATGTATGTATGTATGTGTGTATATATATATATATATATATATATACCTCTTATGTTCAATTCTGAGGGCAAGTCATTTACTTTTCCAGGGACTCAGTTTCCTTATCTATTAAATTAAAGTGTTGGACTAAATTGCTTTTGAATTCTTTTCCAGCTTAAAATCTATGATCCTAAGATCCTGTATGAGTCTGAAGTTACAGGCTTGAAAAACTAGATTTGATAGATATATGAGAACATTAAATAGGAAAACAGAAATTTGCTTTTTTACTCAAGTGTAAAAGTAACATTCACAAAAATTGATCATACTCTAGGGCATAAAGGACTTCTAGAAAGTAAGGAATTTAAAACATTACCTTATCTGATTATACCAAAATAAAAACAGTAATGAGTAAAAGAAATATGATGCTGACTTGGATGAAAACTAAAAAATGAATGATTAAATAATGCTTAGGTCAAAGATCAAATTATAGAGACAATACAAAGTTATAATAAAAATACACAAAATAATGGAGCAGTTCATCAGGATGGGAGGCTCCTTCCACCAAACATATTAGTAAATACCTAGGGAGTCACCTAAAGCATATAGAGGTTAAATGATTTATACAATGTTACATGGCTAATAAATGTCAAAGGCAAATTTTGAGTCCAGTTACTCTTGATTCCAAGCCCAACATACTCTCCATCTTGCCATCCTACCTCTAATATAAATCTAATTTATTGAAATCTGTTCAATGAAACTAAAGCAATTCTCAGGAACAAATTTATATCTCCAAATACTTATATTAACAGGATTTAAAAAGAGAAGATCAATGACTTGAATTTGCTCATAACAATTAGAAAAGTAATAGGTTAATACACCAAAATAATAAAGGAAAAGACTTTAAAATCTGAAAAGTAAACAAAATTAAAAATAAAAGAAATGGATTAGAAGTAAAACAAAGCTTTTTTTTTTTGTTTTTTGTTTTTTTATAAAGACCCATACATAGGGGCACCTAAGTGGCGCAGAGGATAGAGCACTGGCCCTGGAGTCAGGAGTACCTGAGTTCAAATCCAGCCTCAGACACTTAACACTTACTAGCTGTGTGACCCTAGGCAAGTCACTTAACCCCAATTGCCTCACCAAAAAAAAAAAAAGGACTGAAAGACCCATACAATTGATTAACCATTGGCAAATTTAATTTTAAAAAAAAAGACAAAGAGAAGTTAAATGACCAAAATCAAAAGTGAAAAGAGAAAGATCACAATGAATAGAGAAAAATAAAGAAAATTATCAATGATGGTTATAGCTAAATGCTAACAGAAGTGAGAATATAGAAGAAATGTATGAATACTTACAAAAGTATAAAACCCTCAAATTGTTATAATGGTCAATGGAAACCCTAACTAGATGAACACCAGGAAGAGAAATTGAACTACCTTATATGCAGAAATTGAATTGCCATTATAAAAGGACACCAACACCAGATGGATCCATAAAAAATGCAAATGAACATTTAAAGAATAAGTAATCCATATGCAATATAAAATATTTTTTTAAAATATAGAAAAATGACATTCTACCCAACTCTTAAGAACTTATTATATTGCACTTCTATAACCTATATCTGATTGCTTACCATCTCAGGGATGGGCGAGGAGAAGGAGGGAGGGATAGAATTTAAACTCAAAATTTTAAATTAAAATGTTTATTATTATTTTAAAAAACAAAAAGAACTTATTTCAGTCCTAATCCACAAATATGTAAGTAAAAGGCAGAGAATGAACACTATAAATGAAAATCATTAATGATTATCAATATTTTTATGATTATATAAAGTATTACCGTATTTTTCATTTTGTACAAGAAAACTTGATTAGAAGAAAAAAATGAAGGAAAGTGAAAAATAGCATGCTTCAGTCTGTTCCATTAATATCAGTTCTTTCTTTGGAGGTGGACAGTATCTTTCATCAATAGTCTTTTGGGATTGTCTTGAATCATTGTATTGTTGAGAAAAGTCAAGTCATTCACAGTTCTTCAATGATTATCAATATTAAAATAATAAATAAACTATCAGAGAATAGAATAGTACATCAAAAGAGTTTTCATTATAATCATTAGGATACATATCAGTAATTCAAAGATGGTTCGATATCATGAAAACAAGTAGCATAATGTATCATATTAGCAATAAAAGTCATATGGTTGTCAATAGATGCAAAAAACTGCCTTATATGACTGTAATGCTGATTACATATCTTAAATAAGTAATTTTCATAGTGAATTAAATAATTATTTCCAATAACTTTTTGTTTATTTTTCTTTTATCTTCTTTCGTTTTTAAGTATTTGAATACTTAGATTTGTCAATGGAAAATAAAATATATTCATTGAGTCATTCAAGGTAACAAATATAATATTAAGCTAATTTTAATGCCTATGTATTCCCCTATAAATAGCAAATAATGGGAATATTTCCATATTCCTCACACAAAATAGCATTGGAAAAATCTTATAGTTGCATATTATTTCATAGAACTTTCTATTGCTGAATGCTCTATTAAGATATGATAAATAAAAACTGTCAACAAATATTAGATTATCATTATCACAACATGTCAATGCAAGTCACAGACAACTGTAGTCAAGCTTACGGCATTGAGAAATGTGTTTAAATGACTAAATCATTAGTGAATGTCAACTTTGGTTTCTGCTTTCACCAAGAACTCAATTCAATTTCAACAAATTATTAAATTTCTAGTAGGTGCAAGACATTATGCTAAGCACTTCAAATACAAGTCTGAATTCAAGAGGTTGTAAATAGAATACTTCCCATCTCTAGGGTCTTATTTTACAAAGCTTAAGGTAGGAGAGAACAAAGCCCAATGAAAGGAAATGATAGGGAGGCAGATTTCAGTTGAAGTTAAGGAAGAACTTCTCAAAAATTGAAGTTGTCCAAAAAATGGAATGGTCTCTGAGTTTTGCTCACCAGAGATATTTAAACAGCTGGTGAACAACCAACTGGTGAGGGATATTGTAGAGGGAATTATTTTCTGGGCACAGGGTCTCCAATTCTGAGAGTCTACAATTATTGAAAAGACATTGGTCATTTAGGACTAGTATAGAATAGATGAAAAGTAGTATTAGGTAGAGCAGTCATGTTAAATTAAAATAGAAACAGATTTGGGGGCAGCTAGGTGGTGAAGTGGATAAGGCACCGGCCCTGGGTTCAGGAGGACCTGAGTTCAAATATGACCTCAGACGCTTGACACTTACTAGCTGTGTGACCCTGGGCAAATCACTTAACCCTCATTGCCCTGCAAAAACAAAATTTAATTAATTAAATTAAAAAAAAATTGAAACAGATTTGGTCACATATTGACTAGAAAATGAAGAATTAACATTAATATGGTACTGCACTTTTATTTGTTTTGTTAAACATTTTCCAATTACATTTTAAACTCGTTTGAGTACACTTGGGAATTTTTAGGCCCAAGTTTGACCTCTCTGGATTGTAGAGGATAGAGAGCTGGCCTTGGAGTCAGAAAGAAGTGCTTGGACATATGTTTAGCATGTATCTCAAGGCAACTAGGAAACTCTCTAAGACTATAAGTTGCAGAAAAAGTGCTGACCTGCCCTGGAAGAGGGTGTTTCCTCGTCTGGCAGTTCCCCATACCAAGAAATCACAAGTCTGGTCCCAATCCCATGGGATATGAGCATGCCTGCTATAAATGTACTGGGGTTTGAATCACAGAGTGTGGGAAATGACATGAGAGAAACTTATGAAGTGAATTAATACCTAGTTTTCCATAGCACTTGGTGGTTTGTAAGGGCTTTACAAATGGTATCTCGTTCAGTCCTCATAACAACACTGGGAGGTAGATGCTGTTCTTATCTGAGGAAAATGTGGCAGACAAAGGTTTAGTGACTTGCCCTAGTGCCATAGCTAGTAAGTGTCTGAGGTCAGATTTGACTCAGATTTTCCTGACTCCAAGTTCAGTGCTCTACTGATCGTACCAACTAGGTGCTTCTAACTGAACTGAAATTTGGCTACTTAGGAGACATGTAGATGAGCATCCTCAACAACATGACAGTTCATGACAAGCTGTGGACCTTTAGCAATTTGATAAGGCAACCCAATAGTCATGGGTCACCCCAGACCTCCAACTTAAGATTCCTGATTAGGGTGACCCTGGTAGGTACCATCAAAACAGAACTAGGAATTTGTGGCAGTAAGACTGAGCACCACCCCCAAAACAGTGAGAATTCAAAGGCTCTTTGGGGCAGATGTCATTTTATATTCTTCTGGGGCTAGGTAGAAAAGTGGAAGAATATACTGGGGCCCATGACACTGGGCAAAGTGATTTTCAGTATGATATCTTTACTAGTTGGCTTTGTACAAGGTACCTTCAAAGAGCAGGGGGCAAGAGCTTAGGATGAATAGTACATGTTTGCACTATCTCTGGGAGAAAAGTCAAGAGCTGAGAGAAATGAATCCCTGGGAAACAAGTTTAACCTAGTGATACCACTACTAGGCTTATATTCCCAAAGAGATCAAAGAAAGAGGAAAAGGACCCATATGTACAAAAATATTTTTGTAGTGGCTCTTTTTATAATGGCAAAGAACTGGAAACTAAGGACATACAGATCTATTGGGGAATGGCTAAACAAATCATAATATATGATTGTATTGTAAAATTATTTTACTGCAGGGAATGGTGAAAGAGATTGTTACAGAGAAAACTGGGAAGACTTTTATGAACTGATTCAAAGTTAAGTGAGCAGAACAAGAACAGTTTCTAAAATGACAATATTGTAAAGACAAGCCACTTTGAAAGACTTAAAAATTCTGATCAATGTAATGAAGAACCATGATTACAGAGGACTAGGAATGCTTGCTCTCTTCCTGACAGAGAGGTAGGTGTTGGATTCAAGTTGGAGAATGAGACATAAATTTAAATTTCTAAAAACAATATTTTATTTTCCCCAAATTACATATAAAGTAATTTTAAAGATTTTGAGTTACAAATTCTCTCTCCCTCCCCTTTTCCTCCTCCCTGAGACAATAATCCATTTAATATTGGTTTAAATGTGCAATTATACAACTCACATCACCATACTAGTCACAGACCAAAAAATGAAAAAAAAAGTGAAAAATAGTATTCTTTGATCTGCATTTAGACTCCATCAGTTCTTTCTCTGGATGTGGCTAACATTTTTTCATCATAAGTCCTTTGGAATTTTCTTAGATCATTGTATTTCTGAGAACATCTAAGTCATTCACAGTTGATCATTATACAATATTGCTGTTGCTATATACAATGTTTTCTTGGTTCTGCTCACTTCACTTTGCAACAGTTCATGTATGTTTTTCCAGGTTTTTCTTAAAGCATATTGCTTGTCATTTCTTATAGCACACTAGTATTTCAATACTATCATATAGCACAACTTATTCAGTTATTACCCAAATGATAGACATCCCCTCACTTTCCAATTTTTTTTGCCACCACGAAAAGAGGTGCTATAAATATTTTTGTACAAATAGGTCCTTTTCCCTTTGAAAACAACAACCCTTTGGCATCCAGATATAGTAGTGGTATTGCTGGATCAAAGGGCATCAAAGTTTGGTTGCCTTTTGGTCATAGTTCCAAATTGCTCTCCTGAATGATTGAATCAGTTTACAGATCTACCAACAGTGCTTCAGTGTCCCATTTTTCCACATCTTCTCCAACATTTATCATTTTCTTTTTCTGTCATATTTTCCAATCTGATAGGTGTGAGGTGGTGCCTCAGAGTTGTTTAATTTGCATTTCTCTGATCAATAGTGATTTAGTGCATTTTTTCATATGACTATAGATAGCTTTGATTTCTTTGTCTGAAAACTGCTTGTTAATATCCTTTCATCATTTATCAATTTGGGAATCTATTCTTGGTTGCATTGGTTTTGTTTGTGCAAAACCTTTTAAATTTAATATAATCAAAATTAACCATTTTATCTCTCTGAATGCTCTCTATCTCTTGTTTGGTTATAAATTCTTCCCTTCTCCATAGACATGACAGGTAAACTATTACTTATTTTCCTAATTTGTTTATGTTATCGCCCTTTAGAGACATACATTTTTGGACATTGTTAATTTGGGAATTTGTTTTGCTTGACTATGCATATTTGTTATAATAGTTTTGCTCTTCTTTCTCTACCCCTCCCCCCATGGATCAGGTGACAAGAGAAAATAAATTGAAAAGCCCATTTAAACTAGATTTTACAGAAAAGAAACACAAGCTTTTATATGTTCTAGAAAATTGCCAGCAACTGAAATAAAATATCCTCACCCCACCCCACCCCAGCCTTCTCCAGGAAAGATGTGTCAATATTTGTTTCCCAATCCTACAACTGGTCCTTTAATGACATGCTCTCAAGTCCTTTCCATCATTTTGGTTACCAGTATACTTTCTAGATTATTAGTGTTCTTCATAAAACTAAAACTGAATGCAATATTTTAGATGTGATTTGACCAGGGCAAGGTACATTAAGACTACTATTTATTATATTTTTACTTGCTTTGTTAAATATTTCCTAATTATATTTTAATCTGATATGGGTCTCATGTGACTTGTGGGTCATGTGTTTGATACTGTTGCACTAGATCATACTGATTTTTTTTGATCATGCTGATTCTTTATCCATCCATCCATCCATCCATCCATCCATCCATCCATCCATCCATCCATCCATCCATCCATTAATCCATCCATTATCCATCCATTCATAACAAAGCTGCTAAAACATTCTTTTTTTTTTTGAAGGCTTGACTACATCATTCTGATGCTCAAAATCCTTCAGCGGCTCCCTATTACACCTTTAGGATAAAATACAAACCCCTCAACCTGATTAAAAGATCACCTAAAATCTAGTCAAGCTCTGATTTATTGTAGGTACAATCCAGTATATTTAGGTACTTAGTAAATATCTATTGACTTGAATGAAATCTGGCTCCAATTTACCTTCCCAGTTTTGTTTCATATTTTTCCCCATCATGTATCCTCTACTCCAGTCAAAGTGTACTATTATTTCTTCTTTGAATTTGGTGCACCATAACCTTCCATTGTGTACTTGCAAAAGCCATCTCTTCATGCTTGGAATACACTCCTTTCTGGTTTTTTTAAAATTAATTTTCTAAAAAATTTTAACATCTATAGCTTTCTTCAAAGCTCAGATCAGGTGCTACTTACTCCTTTATTTGCCCCCAGCTGAAATCTTTCTCCTCTTCCCCAAATATTCTTAGGCCATTTTGTTTGGGTTTCTCATTTGTTCCCATGATTTACCACCTTCTGCTATCTATGATGTATCTCCAATGCCTAGTACCTACTGGGTCCTCTATAAATTCTTGTTAGTAAATCTCCAGTTCTTATGAACAATGTAATAATCTTATTTTCAACAATATGATATTAAGAAGTATAAATTGGGGGGCAGCTAGGTGGTACAATGGATAAAGCACTGGCCTTGGATTCAGGAGGACCTGAATTCAAATCCCACCTCAGACACTTGACACTTACTAGCTGTGTGACCCTGGGCAAGTCACTTAACCCTCACTGCTCCATCAAAAAAAAATTTATAAATTGAAGTTCACTATACAGCACTGGGAGATCTTTGGAGGGAAAGTACCCTCTAAAAGGTGTCACGTGTAAGTAATATAACTGGGTGTTTTTTTAAAAAATCAAAACATTTCTAATCTGTGTGCATTTCTCCCCCTTCTACTCTATCCCTGCCCCACAAAGTAGACTCTAAACTCTTTAATGGCAGAAGCTCTTTTGGGGGGGGGGGCAGTAAGGGTTAAGTGACTTGCCCAGGGTCACACAGCTAATAAGTGTCAAGTGTCTGAGGCCGAATTTGAAGTTAGGTCCTGCTGAATCTAGGGCCAGTGCTTTATCTATTGCACTACCTAGTTGCCCTCAGAAGCTCTTTTTTTTTTTTTTCATCATTGTTTTTAAGTGTCTTGCCATCTGGACCTGTAATTTCAGCAGGGTTCAGATCTCTCGGTATAGAAACTTCTTCCACTGATATAGACAGGCAATTCTATTGAAAGATACTGTCTTACAGAGTTGTCAGGAAACACTGAAAGATTAAGTGGTTTACCTCTAGTCACATGTCCAAAAAGTGTCAGAGGAAGGACTTGACTTAGGTCAGCACTTGGTCCATTTTCCCACACCATGCCTGCTCAGATTAGTAGGCAATTAGGAAATGCATCTTGAATTGAATTCAATTCCCCCCACCCCCACCCCCATACACACACTCCAGGAAGTGGAATATGTCTAATCCCTCTTCCATAGGAAAAGCTTTTCTAGTACTTGAAGCAAATTATTCCCCATCATCCCTTCTTCAGCTAAACGTTCTCAGTTCCTCAAACCAACCCTAACATGTTCTTCACTCCGAGGATCACGCATTCTCTTTTGCCCTCCAGTTATGGTCCACTCTGCCTATGGTACTACTGCTCCATCCTCTAAACCAGATCGCCAGAGATCGATTCTGCCTGGGAACACCTAAGCCACTAGGCTTGGCATTTACCAGCTCCGGTGTTCCCATCTTCACCCCTGCCATTTTCTCTCCTTTCGTCTCTCCCACCTTCTGCCTCTGGCACTGAGAATTATAATCAAATCAACAATACAATAACCTCTAAAAAGGCTGTGTCTCAGAATTGCTGGGGCTTCCCAAACCAGATCAGCCTTTCCAGGCCACCACTCCCTCTTATATTTTCTCTCCCCTTATTAGAATGTAAACCTCTTAAGGGCAGTGACTTTCACTTTTATATACATATAACCAACATGTAGTAAAGCATTTAACATAAGTAAGCCCTTAAAAATGCTTTTCTATTCATTCATTCATTTGGCAGGATCTCCAGTCCTCTCACCATTCTGAATTTAGCACAATATTCCATATTTTGCCTGTCCAGGGCAAAGACCAACAGATCAATCCCATCCCTCATTCTAGATATACCCCTATTAATGCAATCTAAGATGACATTAGGGTTTTGTTTATTTTGGGATTTTTGCTGCTACATGATAATCACCATTGTTGATATATTCAATTTGTTATCCCCTCCTCCAAAAAATAAACCATAAACTCACTTAAAAAAATAAACTAGTGCCTAATCACTCGCTTGAACTTGTGTTTTATATTAAAAGACAAGTATAAGACTTTACATTTATCTCTTCAATTTTTGAGCCCATCATTCTCAGAGAAAAGCATCAATACCTTGATTCAGCCTGGAAGAAAACCCCACTGCTAAATTAAACTAGGTTGCCATAAAACTGGAGAGTATGCATTTTTCCCTCTTATCTTCCAAGTTGTATAAAAGCACAAGTCCTTAGTGGCCTTGTTAAGAATATCTTGGGGGGCGGCTAGGTGGCACAGTGGATAAAGCACCAGCTCTGGATTCAGGAGTTCCTGAGTTCAAATCCGGCCTCAGATATTTGACACTTACTGGCTGTGTGACCCTGGGCAAGTTGCTTAACCCCCATTGCCCTGCAAAAAAAAAAAAAAAAAAAAAAGAATTAAAGCATCTTGGGAAGTTATGTGGCACAATGGATAGACCCCAGGCTGTAGAGTTAGGAGGACCTGAATTCAAATATGACCTCAGGCACTTAACTAGCTGTGTGATCCTGGACAAGTCACTTACCTCTGATGGCATCCCTGCAAAATTCAAGCATCTAATATTATATTTACACCTATTACTTATGGTGTAAATGCATACTTTGGAATTTTATTGCACTAAAAGGAATGACAAAAATAGTACTTTAGGGGGGAAAAACAAGGGAGAAAGGTTGGTACAGTAGAAAGATCATTGACTCTGGAGTTAGAGGACTCAGGTTCGTTTTCTACATCTGTCCAGTACTACCTACCTCCCCTTTCCTGAGTCATTTAGTTTCTCTCTACATCAGTTTCTTCTTTGGTAAAAATCAGGGAGGAGTATTAGATGTCCTCCAAGGCCTTTTCCAGCTTGAAATATATGATATCATGAATCCTGAAGTGAGCAGTACTAGAAAAATAAAGCCAACAACATTGTAAGTGGCAAGGACAATAATAAAACCGAATGTTTTGTAGTTATACTGCTTGAGCTTGTCCAGGAAGAAAAGAGGAAAAAAAAATCGCACTTCCCTCCTCTTTTGTTGGAGAAGTGGGGGCCCATGGGCACCTATTAAGCGCCTTTTGTGTGTCAGATACTGTACTAAGCCCTGGGGATAAAAAGAATAGCAAAAAACCAGTCCTTGTCCTCAGGGAACTCACACTCTAATGCAGAGACAACATACAAACAACTATGTACACATACATATAATTTCATACACATGCGTGTGCATATACATTATATATTATAAATCTATCTATCTATCTATCTATCTATCTATCTATCTATCTATCTATCTATCTATCTATCTATCTATCTATCTATCTATCTATACAAAGGATAAATTGGAGATAATTTCCTATTAGATCATATCCTATTAGAGATAATCGAGGTTTCAGTTATTTTGCTGAACTATATGGTTTGAAAAATCTTATTCCAAATGAAGGCTCCCTGCATTGGGGGAGCAGGGGGAGCATATTAAGAAATTAACGTGCTAAAAAAAATTAACGTGCTAATAAAAGGCATCAATATATCCAAAATACATTTCAAAAAATTAAAATTTACTTGTTGCTATTAGTTAACCGATCTTTTTGCCCTTGATATTTGAAGGCTCCGGTTTCGTGGGCGTTTTAGTGAGCAGTGTGAGCTGCCATCAAATCTTCAGTCCCTTTGGCTCTCCTCAAAACCCAGATTATAGAATTGGGTGATGGGAGCCTCTTCTTCCCCATAGGGACGGAATGAAAGCACACAATTCAGGTGCTTAACGGCGGAGTGGGGGGTGGGGGAGCTTTTAGCCGCGGAGCAAGAGTAGAAAAGCAATTTGCATCCTAAGCCTCCTGCTCCGTGTAATTGGAAGAGATTTTGATGCAGTTCTTAACCTAGTTTATACAGAGGCTTCTCAGAATGCCTCTGTGCTAGACAGACGATGGCTGATGAGACTGAGCTAAACAAAAGAAATGGGCTTTCATGAAAAATGATCAGTCTTCCTCCTGGAAAGTATTTATTTGATTCCGGCGTTCCCGCGGTGGCTTCCCTCCCCTCTCCCCCCCCCCCCAAGCCCCGCTTCCTCCTTCCCTGCCTCACGTATTTATTTACGAACATAGAATCAGTGCTAGAAAAGACCTTAGAGGTCCTATATTCTCACCCCTCTCCTTATTTTTTTTTAAAGAAAAAGCGGAATCCTCAGGAGGTTAAATTGATCAACGTATGTGCTAGATAAGAAAGTGGCAGAGGTGAGACTTGAACCCAGGTCCTGTGACTCCATGTCCAGCATTTTTTCCGCTGTACCATGCTGCCACTCTTCTCCCTCAGCTGTAATTTTCACACTGAGAAAGGGCTCCGGCTCTAACTTGGCACTCTAAGGATCAGTTCACACTGGAAAGTTGGAAGGTGGAAATTCTCCAATCATTCTTTAAATGACCTAGAATTCCTGCAGCGTGTAAAGCAGCCAACTGCATTAGTCTGAAGAGTCAGTGAAAGCTTTTAAAATCTCTGCATGGAATACATTAGATGTACCGAGGATCTGCTTTTCAGTAGCATTCCAAGAACATTTGATTGCTGCCCCAAAGCATGAGGCTAGATATTCATGAATCCATCACACAAAGCCAATCAATTCAACAAGGATTTATTAAACACCTACTATGTGCCAAGTGCTGTGCTAATAAGCACTGAGGATACAAAGGCTGCAAAAATACCTTTTTGTCTCTGCTCTCACAGAGCATCTAAGCATAGAAATTTTTCCTTTTAAAAATTTATGATTCCTAAAATGTTATTCCTTTATTCCTTCCTTCATTTTCTTTGAACAATTTTTAGGAAATTGATTATTTGTTATTCTTCACATCTATCTTCTTCAGATCCCTTGGTTTAGTCAACAAGCATTTATTAAGTGCCTACTATGTGTCAGATACTGTATTAAGGGTTGGGGATAAAAAAGAAAGGCAAAAAACAATCCCTGTCTTCTGGGAGTTCACAGTATAATACAGAGACAACATATAAACAAGTATGTACAAACTCTCTCTCTCTCTCTCTCTCTCTCTCTCTCTCTCTCTCTCTCTCTCTCTCTCGATCTATCTATGAGAAATTGGAGATAATTTCAGAGGGAAATTTTACTAACATTAAGAGGGAAATGCTTCCTGCAGAGGTGGGCTTTTAGCTGAGACTTAAATAAAACCAAGAAGTGGAGGCAAGGAGGGAGAACAGCATAGGTGTGGAAGTAAGCAAGGAAAAAGACATACCCAGGAGATGGAGAGTGTCATGTGTTCAATCAGGTTTAAGGAACAGCAAGGAGGCCCAGCCACTGGATCAAAGAGTATAATGGGGTGGAGAAGAGAACAGTAAGGTGTAAGAAGACTGAAAATGTAGGAAGCAGCCAAGTTATGAAGAGCTTTGAATGCCTAACAGAGGATTGCATACTTGATCCTAAAGGAGAAAGGGAACCACTGGAGTTTTTTGAATAGTGTAGTAATATGGTTGGACCCTCATGTTAGAAACATCAATTTGACAGTTGAGTGGAGGATGGGTTGTAGTAGGCAAAGACTTGAGGCAGAGGGACCACCAAGATGACCACTTCAATAGTCTAGGCATGAGATGATTTGATCATGTACTGGAGTGGTAGTGTTGTCAGAGGAGAGGAGGGGAGTGTATATGAGACATGTTAATAAAGGTAAAATTGGCACAATTTGGCAATAGATTGGATGTGGGATGTGAGAAAGAGAAAAGTTGATTATAACAGCTAGGTTGCAATCCTGGGTGACTGAAGGGATGATAATGTTACTGACAGTAGTATGGAAAATTAGGAATAGGCAGAGATCATAACTTGTTTTGGACATGTCGAATTTAAGATGTCTACATAAAATCCCATTCAAAATGTTCAATAAGCAGTTGGAAATATGAGATTGCTGGTCAAGAGAGAGGGTTGGATAAGTAGATCTGGGAATTATCAGGATAGAGATTGAATCCATGGGAACTAATGATATCACCAAGCAAAACAATATATAGAGAGAAGAGGGCCCAGGATAGGATCTTGGGGGACACCCGCAGATAGTGTGTGTCACCTGATTCAAGATCCAGCAGAAGAGACTAAGAATAATGGTCAGCTTGTCAGAGGAGAACCAGGAGAGAGTAGTGTCATGAAAACTTAGAAGAGATTTATCAAAGAGAAGGTGATCCACAGTGCCAAAGGCTTCAGAGTGATCAAAGAATGATGATTAAGAGCAGGCCATTAGGTTTGGCAATTAAGAGATCATTGATAATTTTGGAGAGAGTTCTTTCAGTTGAATGATGGGGCAAGAAGTCATACAACAGAGAATTAAGAAAAGAGTGAGATGAAGGGAAGTGGAAATAGCCTTTTCAAGGAATTCAGCTACAAAAGACAGGAGAGATATGGGATGACAGGTAGTAGGGATGGAAAAATAAGTGAAAATTTTTTGAGGTCAGAGGAAACATGAATATATGTATAGTCCATGCAACCAGTATACAGAGAGTGAAAATTAGTGAGATAGAGGAGGCAATCTGCTAGAAGTCATGGGATGGAATAGGATCACTTGTGCATGTAGAAGGGTTAGCCTTAGCAAGGAGAAGGCCACTTCTTCGTGTAAGACAAGGGAGAAGGAAGAGATGGCAAAGGAATCTGAGTCATGTGAGGGAATGAGGGGATAAGAAGGAGCTCTCAGCAAATGTATTCTTTTTTCAATGAAATGTGAGGAAAGATTCTCAGCTGAGAGAATGGGGAGAAATGGGAAGGCTTGAGCAGGAATGAAGAGGTTTGAGAAAACTGCTGCGTTTTAAGTGGAAGAGTGACTTGATTAGGGAGGTGTATAAGTATTTTCCTTGCTGAAGTAAGGACCCAATTGAGATTCTATAGCATAAATTTGTAATGGATCCAATCAGTATGGTTTTGTGATTTTTCTCCAGCTTCACTCAGCAGCACATAAGTGAGAACAAAGGCAGTGGGTGGTGGGAGTGATGGTAGGGGCTGAGGTTTAGCAGAGCAAATTTGGTGATGGGATAAGGAGGCCAAGGACTTCAGAGAAGACCTATAGAGTTATGCTAGTTCAGCCAGGGATCAAGATGGGGAAAGGAGGAGAGTGAAGCCAGTGCAGGTGCAATGATATGGGAAAGAATTGAGGAGTAGAAGGATTGGAGGTTTCAGTGAGGTTAAGAACAGGGTTTGGGATTGAAAAGTAGATGAAGAAGTGATATGACAACAGATAGCGATAGGGAAGTGAATATCACAGGTCATAAACATGGAAGTGGGAAAAGAAAACAATGAAGACTTCTTTGGCATTAAGATGATATTTGCCACATGGGGCAACTAAGCGGTGCAGTGCATAGAGCTAGGAGGACTTCAGTTCAAATTGAGCCTCAGGTACTTCTTAGCTATGTGACTCTGGGCAAGTCACTTTACACCCCAGTTGCCTCAAGGGGAGGAAAAAAGATGATATATGCCACATAGAATGGGAGGGGGTCTTGACTTTTTTGGTGTCATGGACTCTTTTGGCAGCCTGGTAGATAACTTCTTAGAATCATGTTTTAAAATGCATACAATAAAATACGTAGGCTTATAAAGGAAAACAATTATATTGAAATATTTATCAAAATATTAAAAAAAAACACCAAGTTCATGGACCCTAGGTTAAGAACCCTCCTGATAGAGGTTTACATTTCAGTAACATACAAATGCAGCCGAGATCTTGAAATCTGACCTCTATTGCAAAGAGAGTTTGGCAGAGGGTGTTGGAGCAGCTTGTTGGTTCTCATTGTGCTTTAAACTGTGGGCAGTTATAGAAAAAGGCAAAGGCCAAAACAAAACTTCACCTTCCTGGAAGCTGGTGAATGTCACAGGGTGATAGGCTTATAGATGGAGACAGCAAAAACCATCTAGTCATAAAACGGTGGCTTTAGATCTGGAAGGAGTGTCCGAAGCTACCCTTGCCAAAATTGATTTTATAGTTGAGGAAACTGAGGGCCAAGGAGATTCAATGATTTACCCAATGTGACCTGCAAACTCCCTTGACTGGGGGCCTAAATATGGATTATATTATAAATTTATGTCTGATGTCTGAGGAACAGCCTGGTTAAGCATAGCGTGGCTCATTACCAGGAAGAGGACCTCTACCCGAGGCTGCTGCGGCGGCTGCTACATTGGCATTTATATAGCACCTTACGTGTATTATCTCATTTGATCATTATAATAACCCAGAGAGGTGGGGATGATTATTATCTCCATTTTACAGATGAGGAAAGTGAAGCAAAAAAAGGTTAAGTGACTGGCCCAAAGTCACAAAGGTGTTCAGTTTCTGAGGCTGGATTCAAATTCAGGTCTTTCTAACTCTGGGTCCAGGGCTTTGTGCACTATGGTGCCACCTAGCTGACTCAGATTCCACTCCTGTTAGCCCAATTTAAAATTTCAAGCTCACTCCACACCACAATAAAACCCGCCCCTGAGGAGGACTTTGGATAGCTGCCACTATTACTATAGAGGCAGTTACAGTGTTGGACTTGGAGTCAAGAAAAGATGTTTGAATCCTGCTTCAGCAGCTCACCAACTGTGTGACCCTAAGCAAGTGACTTGACCTTTCAGCCTCAGTTTCTTCATCTATAAAAGTACCTTGACTGGCATCTAGAGATAAAAATGTCTCTGTTGTTCCTGTGTATCCTGATGCACAGTTATATATTTCTCCTCTCTGAATAAAGTTTCCTTCCCTTCTATTCATACACATGCCACATAGGTGGGAGAGAAATGATTGCTTTATATTTCTCAGTGCCTTCTGTGTTTCAGGGCACTTCTCACTGGCTATTAATCCAAGTCCATCCATCTCTACCAGAACATAAATCATCTCACACGCTTGATTTTTGAGTAGGGTTTTACTCAATTGCCTCTTGTCAACATTTCAAAGAACCTGGCATTTCCCAGTCATTTTCTTGAACATATAAAGCCATTTTATTGAGTCAAGGGAATTTCACCAAAGAAACAATGCTATGCAAAATGTTTGTCATAAGATAGATTTAGAGTTGAGAGAGACCTCAGAGGCCATCTAGTCCATATTTTATAAATAAGGAAACTGAAGCCTAACAAGATGAAATGACTTGCCCAAGGTCACATGAGCAGCAAGCAAAAGAGCCAGAATTCAAATCCAGGTGCTCAGATCCCTAAGGATCATTTCATATGATATCAAATTACAAAAATCCATTAATAGTCCACAATCCTGCCGAAGCTGTCGAATACCCCTAGCAATTCTATTATTTCTCAAAGCTAAGGTAATTTGAAAGCTAAAGATTTTATTTCCCCAGTTGCCAGAGCCACTTCAAAATGCATCATAGACCCAGTCTATTCCTGTTTCTCCAAGACAGAAAACAGGAAGAATCTTTCATTTTGATTTTGCCTAGAGTGGATAAGCCATCCATGAATACAGGGACAAACCAACTAGGACAGATCTTCTCACCCGATATGGTTTACCTGTGTTACATGGTAACTTTCCCATTAGAAACAAACCTTAACAATATCCCTTGTGAAAGCATTGTCAATGATTAAGAGTTTAAAGTCAATAGGATGACTAAGGACAGCTGGCTTTGAACCGCCAAGGATCAGATCATCATTTGTGCAAGGGATTATGTGGTCTGTCACATTGGGAAAGTTGCCTGCTAATTGAACACCACTTTATGAATTAAATAACACTTGGGGCAAAGTCATTGTAGTCCCTAAGAAATACAGTCTTGTTTGTTATTCTGTTGTCCATGTAAACGTTTTCCCCAAAGCATTTTCTAATACTGCTGCATGAGTTGACCTCATACTAATCAGCTATGTTAGAGAAGATATTGCATTTCCCCAAACAGAAAAACAAAACAAAATCTCACTAGCTATGAAGAACCCTTGCTAATCATCAGCAAAGGACAAGATGTGAGGAGAGGAGGCCCTAACCTCATATTTAGTTTAATGCATTGTCATAAATGGGTTTCTCCTTCCTCAAAATTCATGTCACATCCTGAACTTCTATTAAAGGAATAGATTTTGTCTCCTTTTGTAGTTAGGTATGCACATATCTAATCTCCACTGGATTGGAAGCTCAATGAGGGCAACCTGAAGTAGTGGAATGTGAGTTGTACTTAAAAGACTGAATTCAAATACCAGCCATGTTCATAGAAGCTTATTAGCTTATTAGGTGATATTAACACTTGCACTATCCACTGTAAAGAATTGTTTTGAGGAGCAAATGAGATGATGCTTATAAAATCCTTTGCAATCAAACAGTGTGGAACAGTAGGTCTCCTCTGACATATACTTATTATATGACCTTGCAAAAGTTGTTTACGTTCTCTGTGTCCCAGACAACTTCCTACTATTTTAAGTTGCATGGCAAGTACCCAACTAATAGGTGTATGGAGTTTTTCCCTGGAAGTGCCACATACCAGTAAAATCACAGGTCCAGTTTTTTAGAAATCTCCTCTTGCAAAGGATGTTACCAGATATGTATATGTCAGGAAAAAAACGTGGGCCTATCCCATAGTAAGATCAAGAAATATCCATGTAAAAAAAATGAAAAAAATCCAAGTCAAAAAATCTGGAGAATGTTGCATGGTCCCCTCTGTGGCAGGTTTCAGTGGTACATCAAATAGATCCACAGAAGAAGAAAGGGCATGGATAGCTGCAATTTGCACTTTTTTTGGTATGTTAGCTTTTTTTTCCCCAGGGCAGTGAGGGTTAAGTGACTTGCCCAGGGTCACACAGCTAGTAAGTGTCAAGTGTCTGAGGCCAAATTTGAACTCAGGTCCTCCTAAATCCAGGGCTGATGCTTTATCCACTGTGCCACCTAGCTGTCCCCGCGATCTGCACTTCTTAAAGAGAATTCCTACCCCAGGTCCTTTAAATATCCAAGTAGGTTCCTCAAACCACCAGTTCCATTCTATTCTTAGTGTCTTACATACAGCAGGTTTCCCAGACGTACTTATTGAGTGAATGAACAAAATATAAGGAATCTGAGAGTACTAAGGCTTTCATGGAATTGTGTTCTAAGCCAG
Source organism: Dromiciops gliroides (assembly GCF_019393635.1). NCBI lineage: Eukaryota > Metazoa > Chordata > Mammalia > Microbiotheria > Microbiotheriidae > Dromiciops > Dromiciops gliroides. The sequence continues at coordinate 140,433,393 of NC_057866.1, read as the reverse complement.
ATAGGCATTGACTTTTGGGATGAGATCTGTGATTTTACTGGTAGGGAGAACTCTTGATGAGAAGTTCCCTCTATAAATGCAAGGCTATGACTATTCTGAAACTGAGTCTTTGATAGTTGCTGAGGCCCTGCCTGGGTTAAATGACTTGGTTACGGTCACAATACCGATATATGTCTGAAATATGACTTGAACCCAGGTCTTTGTGACTCTGAGGCTGGCTTTCTAACCATTATGACATGCTGCCTCTAGGAAAACAGTTATTTTCAGAAATTTGAGAGAACTTAATCTCAGAGTTTCCAGTCTAGCATGAAGAAACAATAGTTTGACTCAGCATACACATAGGATATTAAAAACAAACAAACAAAACTTATCACTAAAGGAAAGTCCTCACTTATTAACTGCTCAAAAACAGTGTACCTAAGAGCAAAATTCATTGAATTAGTGAAGATTTCTTACCTACTCACTGTCCAAACTCTTTTAGGGTCATTTTAATTTCTTCTTTCATTGCTTAAATAAGAATAAATCTGCTTTTTATAATTGGTGAGTAAACTTGGCTTTGAGTCCTGGCAAAATCCTAGAAAATGTGTTATTAAAGGAATGGTCAATGAACATTGAAAAAAAAAGAAATTCATATGATAACTTTATTATATATTTAAAATGAATAGGAAGTTGTAAATAATAGATTTTTAGTTTTATGTACAATGATCTTTTTAATTATTATAAAAATGCTTGTTATTCCCATAAACTAAAACAAAAAAAACAAGCAATCAATCAATTAAATAATTAGAAGAGAGAGAAAAAGAACACATGATTATAATGAACTATCAGGGTTCCATCAAGAATAGGTTATGAAAGAGGAAGCATTTTTGAACATGGTCACTAAACCATCAGAGCAGAAGAATATTGTTGATGCTGTCCAGCAATCAGGCTATGATTATCTCAATGTACTCTGTCATGGTCAGATAATATCTGGAGTATCATATTCAGTTCTTTTTTTTTTTTTTTTGGTGATGCAATTGGGGTTAAGTGACTTGCCCTGGGTCACACAGCCAGTAAGTATCAAGGGTCTGAGGCCAGATTTGAACTCAGGTCCTCCTGAATCCATGGCCCGTGCTCTATCCACTGCGCCACCTAGCTGCCTGAATCATATTCAGTTCTGACTATCACATTGACAGGAGGACCAGCAGGATAGTAAAGGTCCTCAAGCTCATGCAAAATATCAATGCTTCTCAAACTGTGGATCAAAACCCTGTATGGGATCATGTAACTGAATGTGGGGGTCATGAAAAATGTGGCAACAGAAAAAAGTTATGTATACCTGTTTTTTATACCGTACATACTGGGGGAGGGGTTGTCCCATAAAAATTTCTCAGGCAAAAAGGGGTCATGAGTAGAAAAAGTTTAAGAGGCCCTGCAATATATGAATCTGTTGGAGGAATTAGAGGTGTTTACATTGGAAAAAGACTGGAGACAGCTAAGAGGGGAGGGACATGAGAGATCTCAGCAAGAATGTGCAAGTCTAGACTAGTTCAGAACTAGGACCGATAGGCAGTAGCTTCAAAGAAGGAGATTTGGGCTTATTGTCATGAAAAACTTCCTAAGAGTCAGAGCTACGCAGAGTGATCTGGGCTGGCTGCTTCAGCAAGGGGTGGATGCCCCGCCCCCAAAAAACGTCTTCAGGAAGAAGTTGGACAAGTACCTGTCAGATGTGTTATGCTGGGGATTCCTTTCCTATGTGAGTTGGATTAGATGATTGTTAGAGTCCCTGCTGATTCTAAAATATGACAGTTCTATGATATCTGCAAAAAGAAGTAAGCTTAATTTAAGTTTGATCAGTATGATTCTTCAAGGATGTTCAGGGTTTCTTTTTAATGTTTGTGGTTCAATGAAGAAAGTAGCAAAAAATTAAAAAAAAAATAAAAAAACCCCAGCTCCCCAACCAATCTTTAGCTGACTGCCAAGATGCAATTCTAAGAACCTTCCCCCGAAGCAGTTACTGTCATCTTCCTGGCAATGGGTCCAAAAACCTTCATAACTTCCTTTTTTTAATGACATCTTCAATTCTGGCAATGGAAAATGGGGCTCTGACAACAGGCCTTGGGAGATAAGTAAAAGGAAAACCATTAACATTTAGATGCCATAAATACGACGCATCATTATTATTTTTAAATATTTCATTCTGAAACCCGGGGTGCTCCATTCCAGACAAATATATGATTTTCCTTTTTAATTGTGGGATTTCATTGTTTTCATTTGCAATAACAGTCAGAGGCCTGTCTGCAGCCAGAGAATGAAAATTGATGCTGAATGCATATGACAAACAGAGTTTTCCATTTTGTCCCTGAGAAATGAGACAGGCCACACATCCTCTTTGACATAGTCTCAAATAACCCCAGGGGAGCCAACCTACCTCTGGAACTTAGCTAAATAGAAGGCTCTAACAAGACAGAGTCAACACTTTAGGACAGGGTCAGGTGACCTAAACAAGCCAGTCAGAAGAAAAAGAACAAGAAGGTCCCCAGGGAAGCTGGATGGTGCAATGAAAATAGTGCTGGATTTGTAGTGTGAGAACCTGGGTTTAAATCCGGGAGTCTGAAGACCTGAGGTTTGTTACGTATGCCTAGACGAGTCACTAAAATTCTCTGGGCCTCAGTTTCCTCATCTATAAAATGAAAGGGGTGGATTAGGGGCAGCTAGGTGGCGCAGTGGATAGAGCGCCGGCCCTGGAGTCAGAAGTACCTGAGTTCAAATCTGGCCTCAGACACTTAACACTTACTGTCTGTGTGACCCTGGGCAAGTCACTTAACCCCAATTGCCTCACTAAAAAAAAAAAAGAAAGGGGTGGATTAGATGGTCTTTTAATGTACCTTGTCAGCCTAAATCTTAATTGTTTTGGTGATCTCTGAGATCTTCTGTTTTAAACATCTAGTTTAAACATGCATGCATTAAGAGCCATTCTATACCAAACACCATGTTAGGGTCTAGTTATATCAAGGCAAAAGGGAAGTGAATAAACATTTATATAGCACCTACTATGTGCCAGGCACCATTCTGAGCACTTTACAAATATTTTCATTTGATCTTCACAACAACTGTGGTGCTATTATTATTCCCATTTAACAGTTTAGGAAACTGAGGTGAACTGAGTTAAGTGACTTGCCTAAGATCACATAGCTAGTAAGTCTATGAGGCTGGATTTGAACTCAGGTCTTCTTTATTCTAAGTCAAATGCTGCCTGCCTTCAAGCAACATATTCTTGAATATGGGGAACAATATGTACAAAAGGTAGTAAATACTTTACATATACTCAGTGATATGGGTTGGAATGCATGAACTAACAAATGGGGGATCAGGAAAGGCTTCACATTCTACAAGTCTTGGGCTTTGAGATCATCTATATGTATTGATAATTCTTACTTGTATACTGAGCCTGCAAAAGGAAAGGTTTTCTAATATTTCATAAGTCTATTTATCACTATAAGAGTTCTATACTATGACCAAAGCATTTAGAGTAGGTTTCTTCAACCTGTTGACAACATGAGGTACCAGCGAATGCAAAAGTATTTTTTTTCCTCCATAGATCTTGGGTATATCTCTGGGGAGAAAGATATGACTGAATGATGAAACACAGTTATCTCCACATAGAATGAACATGAGATTTCTAAGGGAGGGGAGGAGGAGGAGGAGGAGGAGGAGGAGGAGTCACTTAACTCTGTTTGCCTCGGTTTCCTCATCTATAAAATGAGCTGGAGAAGGAAATGGCAAACTAGTATTGTTTCCAAGAAAACCTCAAATGAGGTTACAAAGAGTTGTACATAATTGAGAAACGAGTGAACAACAAAAAACTCACTAAAAGCATCTATGGTTAAAAAACTCATACCTTCCCCTAACTTATACAAATTCATGGAGCAGAGTAGGTTGCTCCAAGGTTGTAATTATATCTAAGCGTATAGTTGTTTTGAACTTTTGTACTAATGTCTTGGGAGATTAATAAAAGATGCTTTCTTAAAAGGAAAAGAAGGGGAAAAAAATCTAAAAATCCATCATCTGGATGTTCAAATGTGTGCTTAGGAGTCTTTTCTGGGCAGAGATAAAACATGTAGTTTCTCAACAATATGACTAGTCATAATCCCACCCAGTCATTTCTATCAGGAAGTAATAAGTCATTCCATATTCTGTTGAAGTTTCAAGGGACTACACTGGAGTTTGGCCAGGATTCCAAGACTGACTCATCATGTACAAAATAAACTTGGTAGGCCATGATGATTCTTGCTGAATTATTCATAAGATGAGAATAGTTTGTATCTGGGTGGAGCTGGAAGTTCTTGTATCTGCAGCATTTCAGTCCAACCCCATCATTCCCACCATTAAACTAGCTTTGCTACAGGGTAAAGAGTCCGTGAAGTCATGGGGCCTGGATTTGAATCCTGCCTCATAGGCTTACTGTTTGTGTGACCATAGCAAGTCACTTAACCTCAATTTCCCTATGTGTAATATTGGAGTGACATTACTTGTACTATTTACTTCAGAGATTTGTTATAATAGAAAAAAACTGCAAACCTTAGAGGTACTTGCCCAGAGGAAGATGCCAGGGTTGGAAGAAACCTTGGGGGTCATCTGATTAAGTTCCCACATTTTACACAAAAGGAAACTGAGGCCCAGGAAAAGAACTGGGATTTATACCCAAATCCTGTGACTCAACTCCAATACTTTTCTACTCTAGCACATTGCTTCCCTCTTTAGGATCAAGATGGGATATAGGCTTGAGGAAGAAATTGCTTTGAAAGGAACCTTAGACATCATCTAGCCTAACTTTGATTTCCAGATTATTTAGCAGCATCCCAGAGAAGTAAGATGGTTTGCCTAAGGTCACACCATTCATAAATAGAAAAGTCAGTATTCAAACCCAGCTTCCCTGCTTCTCAGTATTCTTTGTAACATACAATGTCACTTCTCATTATCATGATATCTTTCATGGGTATTTTTCTATAGAATAATCTATTTTTAAAATGGAGGTACCCCTGACAAAAATTCTCTAAGCCTCTTCTCTATATCTGACCCTAATACTAGTCTCATATTTGCCTGCCTTTCTAGGCAAGAATATAGTATGGGTCCAAGGCTGCTTGACTTCTTGAATGTTTACAGACATGAGGCATGGAAATAGATACTTGTATTCCATCTCTAAGCTTTTTATTTTTTAAAAATGACTGTCATTCAATTCAACAAACATTTATTAAGTGACTGCAATGTGCAAGGCAATCACAAAACAAAAAAAGGAATTGACAGAAATACACACTGTAAGACCAAAAGCCATTCTCCAAAAGATAAGTGGTTATAAGATATAAACAATTTTCAAAAGAATTGCAAACTGTCATGGGAAAAAGTGCTCCAAACTAATAAGCCAAATATGAACTAAAACAACTCTGAATTTCACCTTTGGAGATGTGAATTGGTCTAGTCCTTCTGGAAAATAATTTGGAATTGTCTGAGAAAAGTCTCTAAACATTTCATACCTTTCCATTGAAATAAATTATTATTTTTCTATTGTATTAATAACCAATCATTAAATTGGGATCCAAGCTTTCCTCCTCAATTTCCTCATTAAGGCCCAGCTCCTATAAAAAGTCAGTCTCTGAAGGTCATGACTGATTAATGAAATTGCCCCTACCCTTAAGGAACATGCTCTTCAATCTTGGGTAGGACCCCACACAACTAGGAGATTTAAGTTCTGTTTAGAGTATAAACAGAATCCAGTTTGGGCAAGTTCTTATCCTGGGGAAGAGCCCTTCTCCTTGTGCCCCTCCCTAAGAGCTTAGGGTGACTCAGTTAATGAAGGAGAAAACCAATGAGAGTCATCTGGATGGAGGTGAATTCCCCTGTCCAGATTGCTGGAGGCAGCTAAGTCTCATGATCAAACTGAAGACTTCAACACCATCTCCTCATTAAATGCCCAAGGGGAATTCCCTTCTGAAAAGTATTTAAGGCTTTTATGCTCTTCATGGGTCATCTTTGGTTATCCAGAGAAACCACAAACCATCAATTTATTGATTGCTGGCTAGCCTAATTAATAAATTGATTATTAATTACCCAGCAACTCTGTCTCTTGGGGTTTTTTTTATTCATCACACCATAGAGTATCTTACTCTTAGACATACACCCAAGGCACACATGTGCAGAGTACCACTGCTTCATTTCCACACATGGACAAGGCTGGAGAGCCTGCTTCTGGGAGAGTTGGGATGATGTATAATGGATGAATTAAGGAGGCATAGTGTTCAAGGCAGCATAAGGGTAGATAAGAAAGAGGTATGATAGTATTACTATCATAGCCTTGTGAGGGCCAAAATTTTATATACGGAGCTTATTAGGGTGACTTGTCTTAATATTGGGGTCCCGGAAATATGAGGGATTCCTTTAGGTTTAATTTCCCCCTTTGAACTTTCCTTTTTATATATTCCTCCCAGGCCAATAAGAAAAGGAGCCTCTGAGCTTTAAGTTCATAAAGGATCAGGTTTTATTGCTTGGGAATTAATTAGACCACAAAGGTGAAACCAATTAGGGAAATAAGGAAGTAAAAATACAGATGGACAATCTTAACTCTAAGCTTAGCCTATGGGATCCCAGAGATTAAGCTAGTTCAAAGGAATTTAGTGTTATCCTTCATAAAACTCACCAATCCCAAACTGCCCAACAGGCCGAGAACCAGCACAGCCCCACCAGACTGCTTTCCAGGCTGAAAGAGACGGATCTTTTTGAACACTCTGCCTACCAGAAGTTGCCTCCCCCCAAAAGGGGAGGTCCTTCAAAAGCTGCTCAGTAGCATGCACAATCTCAGGGTGGGTCAGGTGTGGCCCTTCCCAAATGATTCAGCTAAAACTTTCGATATTAATCTTTACCACAAATAATTTTTACCACAGCCTAAATTATACAACGTCTGAAGAATTGGTACTGGGATGCTTAATAACAGTGACAACAACCACATCAACAATGATAGGTAAGATTTGTATATCATTTTAAGGTTTACAAAGCACTTGACAAATATTATCTCATTTGATCCTGCTAACAACCCTGAAAGGCAAATACCCTTTATTATCTCCATTTTCCATATGAGGAAAAGGCAGACAGGTCAATGACTTGCCTAGGGTCATGTAGCTGAGGTTAAATTTGAACTCATGTCTTCCTGATTCCAGGTCTAATGATTAATTCTCTGCCTTGAAATCATTCCATTAGTTGAAGGAACTGGGCAAATTTAGTCTGGAAAAAAAAGAACACTTAGATAAGACAAGAGAGCTGTCTTCAATTATTTGAAATGCCCTCACATGGAAGGATTAAATTTGTTCTGCTTGGAACAAGAAACTAAACAAGAAATAATAGGTGGAAGTTGCCGAGAGGCAGTTTTCAGTTCGGAGTAAGGTAAGACTTCTTCACAATTAGGGCTGTCAAAAAGTGGGATGAGCTGCCTCAGGAAGTAATGGGTTTTCCTAGACTGGAGGCCTTTAGGAGGAGGCTGGGTGATCACTCATCTGAAGTGCTGTAAAGAGAACTCCTCTTTAGATATGGGCTGGACTAGAAGGTGACTGAAGTTCCAATTCTCAGATTCTGAGACTGTGGCAAGAACCTTCCCAGAGTGAATGTAGATTTGGCCTGATCTCCTATAGTTTCTGTAAATGTGATGAGAAAAAAAGGAGAAATGTTTAAAATTAATATTTGATTCCAGCCAATTCAATAAGCATTTATTAAGTACCTATTAGGTAGAAGGTACTGTGATGAGCATTGGGCGATACAAAGACCAAAAAAAAAGTCTTTGCCCTCAGGGAATTTATAATCTACTGGGGGTAGACTATGGGGAGGGATCCAAAGGCTCTACCAGGTCCCGATCCATTAAAACTCTTCCTTAGTACATTGTACTTGTTAGATAGGAAGGTGAACTAATATTTTACAAAGATTTTCAGGAAGGATCAGAAAAAAAAATGATTTTCTGGTTAACCCTCAGTTACCTAGGAAAATCCATTAACACCCGCATTCCCTGAGCATTCCTGAAAATTGAGGTCTTACAGTACCTCGCAATACCCCAAGATCACAAAAACCCCTTACACTTAGAATTCCACAGGATAATGATGCTCCCTGGAGTATAAGAAGGGAAATTCATTACATCCGACAATCCTGAGAGCGAGACACAAGAGACCAAGATGAATGCAAAGAAATGTGAAAAGAAGAAATTAATCTTCAGGCACACTCAATTACTGTAGAAACCTCCTCTTAATCCCAGGGAAATTCATATTTTTATAGGTCAGTGTGTCAAATCACCTCATTGGAAACTCAGTAAAAATAATCATGAAAATTTCACATCCAAATTGCCCACAAATCTGGGTTGTGTGATTAAGGAGCCAGTAGCTAAGTCAAAAATTTTAAATGTACTAGCTCACTCTCATATAAAAAAGAAGGGCTTTGGTGCTAAGACATTTTTGTCCACTAATGATTTTAATAACAAGCATTGATAAAGGTACACTATGGCTTCATAAATAAATATTAGTTGAATGAATAACAGTGAAAGAATGACCTTTAATGTAATTCCTAAAGGTCAGAGGATATATGTTGAGAATTTTCTTTTCATGATATGTATTTTTCAATTTATGATGAGGTAGCATGGTATAATGGATAAAACTATGGACCTGGAGTAAGAAAGCCCTGGATTCAAATCCTCCCTTTATGCTAGCTTTGTGACAAAGTGTACATCTTCTCTGGGCCTCTGTCTGACAAACAGGCCAGTACTGGGAGGATCTTCTTTTTTCCCTCTCCTAGATACTCTAGGAAGCAGCCCCAGGTAATTTGAATAACTCCACACAGCAGTGGTGAAGGATCTTGGTAACCTAGGAGACATTTAGGGAGGGAAATGGATTGGTCCCCAATGCCAAATCTCTATAGCCAAACAATGGAGATGACTAGGCAGCAGGCATCAAAGCAGTCAAAAGAGCTAGAGGAAAGAGAGTAACTGTGACAGGCCACCATAAGTCAACCTGGAGTGGGGAGGGACAGACCATCGAGGATTCCTTGAATCCTGTGAGCTACCTTCTGTATGTGAGGACCCCCCAGTGCAATGAGAAATAGCAGACAAAAGACCGTCACAGAAAAAGAAGACGCAGCCCTCTGAATACATTCTACTTCTAGACACACCCTGGAGTGGTAGTTCACTCCACAAAGGGAGTGAACACCATCTACTGGGGCTGGTGAGAACTTCAGGAAGAGGGATGGCAGGAAGAATCAATGAAGACCAATAAAGAGCAATAAAGACCAGAGAGAAGGACCAATGAGCACTAGACGCCTTCGTTCTTTCTGACATGTTTCTACCTATAGGAACCTGAGGCAATACAAGCCTCTGGAAACAGAATGTGAAAAGGAGGGAAATAAGCATTTACCAAGTGCTTGCTATGTACCAGTGACTGCTTGTGCTAAGTGCTTTACAAGCATGCTATCATTTGATGAGATTGCTAGCTGGTGAATATTGCTAATTTCTGTAGGTTCTGAAGAATCTTACTTGTTTCTATGAACTCTTAAAGAAAACTATTCATGTTTTGTGTTTTATGAGTCCAAGTGCTTGGGAGGTAAATTGGTGATTGTTTTTGGGTGAGACCAGTGGAGTTTCAGATATTAAAGCTTCCCAGATCAACTGTATTAGGACAATAGGACAGAATAATTAGAAACCCCCAAAAGTGAATCCAGGCCCTTATAGCTTGGGAGAAACTTCTGACAGAATGGTAGTAAAGAATGGTCTGAACAGGTTGTATGTTTGGGTTTTTTTAAGTCTTTTTTTGTCTTTTATTTTATATTACTGTCATTTCCAGATAGACCCTTTGTAGGGTATATGGGAACCAGTTCCTACCCACTCAGAGAGCCAATTGTTATATTGTCAGTGTGAACACTTATACCTTGGAAATCAATAAACTGCAAATCAGGGCTTGATTTACACTGCTGTTGATTGCCTAGACTTAAAATGATGGAGTAAATGTTGATAATGCAGTTTAAATTTAAAAGTGTGTCATGGGTATAATTCCCCCCCCCCCACAGAGCTAGTTGTTAAATATATATCAGCATATTCATACTTTGCACCCATCCCTTCTCTTGTATGCAAAGTTCTGACCTCATTGTTCCCCAGCTTTGTCCTCAGTGGAGGGAGGAAACTTTGAAGAGGATTTTTTAAATGGTTTGGGTAAGGTTTGGGAAAGATTTTCAAACAGGAGTATCTTATGTTACTCCTTGAACACAAAAGAAAGAAAGAATGATAATGGTGGTGGTGGTGGGGAGGAATTGCCAGAGGGAATTAACAATGATAATAAGCAGTGTCAGTGGAAGGATTGAAACTGAAAGGCCAAGTCTCCAAGTCCAACTCTATGCAATTTGTCATTGTAGAAGCATAGTGGAGGAGGTGAATGGATTGAATGTCTCCTCCACCATTTTGTAATGGGATAAGTGTCTTTACTTTTCTCTATCTGTTTTCTCATCTGAAAATTAGAAAACTGTACATGACCTCAAAGAGCTCTCCCAGCTCTAACATTTTATGAGCAGAGAGTGTGAAAGACACTGTAGCAGTCAGTGAAGGTGTTTTACTAATTACAGGAGAAACTATTTGCATCTATGAAAACAAGTATGTTTCTATTATCAGGTCAGGTGTCTTTCATAATTTATGCCTGGAACCTTTTCTTCTCACCCTGGAAAACATAAAAATGAAATCTGTGCTGGCTGCCAGCCAGCACAGAATACACCTAAGTAGGTCATAAACATTGAGGATTCTTTCTTTCTCTTAAATTGGACCTAGGCATCAATTGAGGCCTCTAAACCTTTGGATTAATAATTCCTGGATACCAAGTGCTCTCATCTTCCTAGAAACAGGTATGGCACAAAATCTTTCCTCCTTCTACTTCCTTCCTTCTTCTCATCCCCCTCCCTGCCCAGTTAGCACTCTCATCCTCTAGAAATTAATTTATGCTATCTGTGCAGTCCTGAAATTGGTTGTTATTTATTTATCCATGCATATGATGTATCCTTGATTCTTCTCTTCATCTGTAGAATGTAACCTACTTGAATTCAAGGGACTGTAATCTTTGTCTTTGCATTCCTACTGCCTTACAAAGGCCTGATGCAAAGTTTTGTTACAGATCCAGGATTTCACTGTGATGCAGTTCCACAACTCATCTTCCCCTTATAGGCTTAGAGAGTCGGTTAAATAACTTGTCCAAGGTCACACAGCTAGTAAATGTCAGAAGTAGAACTTGAACCCTAATCTTTCTAACTTGAAGGCTGCTTTTCTATCCATTATACCTCATCTCCTCTCATAGTAATAGCCACATTTTGTAAATGCTTAGTTGCTTTGTAAATGCTTATTGAATTAAATAGCCTGGCAAATCTCTGTATTCTATTCCCACCTCAGCCTGCTCCATTCAGGACCTCACAGATCACTGTTCAATAAGAGGGTTAGAGCTCTTTATGCTGCTTTGCAGAAAGAAATCTGAAGTGAAAGAAAGTGGATTGAAGGTTGCTAAGGGCTAAGGATGCCCTGAAGTCAACACTCTGTACAGGCCTTTGGAGAGAAAGAAATGAGAGTTGTGGGGAGATTACTGTAAAGAAAATCACTTTTAAGACTTCCACTACTCCCCTCAGTTCCTTCTAGTAGCAGTGAGAACCAATGTCTGCTTATGACCTGGTAGTTAAAACAAACCTTTAACCAAGTTACAAAACTCCTTCATTTTTTTTTTTTTTGAGTGAAGCAATTGGGGTTAAGTGACTTGCCCAGAGTCACACAGCTAGTAAGTGTCAAGTGTCTGAGGCCGGATTTGAACTCAGGTCCTCCTGAATCCAGGGCCAGTGCTCTATGCACTGCACCACCTAGCTGCTCCAACTCCCTCATTTTTGTTGCTCAGAGGACAAAGGGCAAAGTAATAAAATGTGTTGTGGTTTTGTATTTACATCTTTTTTTCTTTTAAAAATGCAGTCTGAGCTCTGTGAATAAATTATGAGGAGGTGGATCTATGTCACAGGTGGAAGAGTTATCCCAGAGGATGTAGGGAAGCATGTCTATGTATGTATGTATGTATGTATAAATGCATATGTATATTTATATATGTGTGTATACAGACATACGTATATGAGTATATATTAATATTGTTATTATTAATATGTTGTACAGATATACATATATATACATACACACATATATATGTATATGTATATATGTATATATATGTGTGTGTGTGTGTATATATATATATATATAACTACCTCAACCTATTTTACCTTGTACCTTAATTAGGTGAGATTTCATGTCAACATGTAAAAAAAATCTTTGAAAAGCCATTTGATGAAATGAAATTGTTCCAGTCTAGAAATAGGAGGTTGTGATATTTTCTTATACTCCCTTGGAACTATATCAAAGCCTAGAGTAGATTTTTCCAGAAAATGGAGCAAGTCTTGCTTTCCAGCACTTCTGTAAAAAGAAGCTTTTCTTCCACTTCCAAAGAATCTGGAAGATGTATTTTTCATCTTTCGATCATTGACCTAAATGGTGTCCTTGGATCATCAGAAGTGAATGAAAGACTATACTCTTGGAACTACAAGAAGCCTGGAAATGAGATTCTATCCCACTTAAGGGGACCCTGTCAGGCACCCCCACATGAATGGGAGAAAAGAACTTCCAGCAGCCGGGGAATGGGAGCTCCCCCTTTTCCACAGATTGCTTCCTAAACCCCCTTTCCCATGGGCTCTACACACATTTGTGGGAGAACATCATAGATCCTTGGGGCAGATATTTTATACTAAATGCTCTCATACTCTATTCTAGAGGCTACTTAAGTTTGACTAAATATTTATATTTATATAATCTTGAAGGAAAGCACACACCAATGGGGATTTAAGCTGATGGAATTAGAGCAGGGTCATTAATCTGTTTTTGTATCATGAACCCCTTTGGCAATCTAGTGAAACCTATAGACTCCTCAGAATAATGTTTTTGTTTTTGTTTTTGTTTTTAATTAATGGTTGAAGAAAATAATAAATTTCAGTTAGAGATGAATGAAAATCAAGATGTATTTTTTCCCATCTAAATTCACAGAACTCCCTGAAATGCACAGGTTACTTGAGGGGGTCCATGGACCCCAGATAAAGAATCCTTGAATTAAGGAAAAATTACTCCTAACCCCTCAGGGATACTGCTTAAACCCTAAGGGGGAAATTCAGCCAATCTATCTCTGGGAACATGACTCATCTGTGGTAGTGGGGTTTGAAGTGAAAATATGTCAGAGTTTACATAAGTAACACATATACACATATGCAGTGTGCATGCATATATGTGTGTTTGTGTGTGTGTAAAATGTTAACCTCCTAATCCTAAACCCACTCCACTATTTGCTTTCTTTACCATGCTTCAAGGCTTTGAAGGCCATTGATTTTTTTTTTGTTGTTGTTGTTGAGGCAATTGGGGTTAAGTGACTTGCCTAGGGTCACACAGCTAGTTAAGTGTTAAATGTCTGAGGCTGGATTTGAACTCAGGTCCTCCTGACTCCAGGGCCAGTGCTCTATCCACTGTGCCACCTAGCTGCCCCTAACTGTGGAACCATTGAAAACAGGCCCACCTTAAACTTGTGATGTTCAATGTCCATCAAGCTACTTCTACTATTTCTATTTTCTGCTATTCATTTTTTTTTATTTTTTATTTTTAGTGAGGCAATTGGGGTAAAGTGACTTGCCCAGGGTCACACAGACAGTAAGTGTTAAGTATCTGAGGCCAGATCTGAACTCAGGTACTCCTGACTCCAGGGCCGGTGCTCTATCCACTGCGCCACCTAGCTGCCCCTATTAATTTTTACTATTTATTCCTCGGCAACCCTCTAACACATTTTCCACAATGGCTGTTTTCTCTTCTAGTAATCTGAGTCCTGCATTCCAGAGGACATTTGCTGTCTATTTCACCTGAGATGGCGGTCATATGGGATAAGGTCCCTCAGCCACCCTAACCTTCACCTAAGACTATCTCTGTTGCTCCATCTTACTCCACATTTTCTTCTCCAGGCTCAGAGGAAGAGCTGCCTTAATCCTCTATGATGATAACCTTTCCACCTGTGGTATAGATCCATCCCCTCCTGACTTACCTTGTTCTCATGTTTATCCCTTATCACTCCAGCATCTGAAATCTATCCATTTCCAATGACTCTCTGCATCGGATAATGGAGTGCTAGTCTTAGAGTCAGGAAGATATGGATTTTAAGCCTGTTTTTGACAATTATTGCTATGTGACCATGAGCACGACCAAAGAAGTAAAAGGTATGTAAAACCATCTATAAGATTGGAATAATAATACCTAGAATATTTACCTCACAGATGTGTGGTGGGCTGCTCCTTGATCCTGTACTCCATGGGCACTCTTTTCTTGAGAGCTCATCAATTTCTATAACTTCAACTCACTTTTTTGCTGAAGAGTCACAAGCCTGCATATTTGGTCTTTCATCCAAGCACCCAGGAGTCTTTGTTTTCTTTATTTTCTATCTTAATCAATCACAAATTTCTATTGATAGTTATCAGGTTTATCTTTTCCACTCTATTTCAATTACTATCACCTTAGTCTCTCTTCCCACTCTAATTCATCATCCACTTAGCCACCAAAGCGACCTTTAAAAAGCATAGGTCTGACCATGCCAGTCTATTCAATTAACTCCTGCTCTCTGTTGCCTCAAGGATCAACTGTAAAACCTCCCATTTGTCTTTTCAGGCTCTTCACAATCTGGCTCCTTCATGTCATCTTCTTATACTTTATGCACCTCCATGTACTCTGACCCAGCAACATTGGCTTTCTTGTATTCCTCACACAGGACACTATCTCCTCACTGAATTTCAGATTCCCCATTTTATCAGATGGGCGACTCTCTTGTGACTTTTCATTGACTATCTACCATGATTGAGATGCTGTCCCTCCTCTCCCTGCTTCCTGGATTACCTGACTTCTTTAAAGATTCACCTAAAATTCTAAATTCTTCAGAGGAGCTTTCCCAGTCTCCCTCCCTACCTAAGTGCCTTCTTTCTAGTTGTCTTCTGAGATCACTTCCAATTTATCCCATATATATCTTGTGTGTACATAGTTGTTCTCATTCTGTCTTCCTCATTAGAAGGTAAGTAAACTCCTTGAGGGCAGGGACTTTGTTTTTGCCTTCCTTTGTATCTCAAGGGTTTGGCACAGTGCCTGGGACATTATAAGTGCTTAATAAATGCTTGTTAACTGACTGGCTGTCCATGGAGATAATAGGATCATAGGTCCAGAAATTGAAGGGACTTTTGAGGCTCTTCTGATGAGGAAACTGAAATGCAGAGGCATGAGATAATGATAACAAAAAAACAGAGAAGACAGGGTTAGTCAATTCTTATTTTCCTTCTCTTTTCCCTGCTTGAAAAAAAAGTGGCCCTAGTAGTCATGTGTTTCACTCAATGTCAGAAGTTAGTTGAAGAGAATGACTGTTCTGCCAGGTTCTCAGAGAGCTGTTCTTTACAGCTCTACCTCTGCCACACATCTAGTTGGTCAAGGGATTTGTGGTCACCATGGATCTATCTAAGAATCTTTGCACTAATCTCCACATATCAGGAAATTCTGTCCTCTTCCTCCACTACTTAATTTCAATGAACCCTCATTATGTAAACATTGTATAATGGAAACAACCATAAGAATGACTTAACTGTCTACAATTTTTTACTTGAGACCTTAGAAGTAAAATTCAAGTAATCAAAATCTATTAAAAATGTTAAAAGAAAAGACTGTGTGGGTTACTCACCTATAGCTTCTTCCTGACCCCTACTTTTCCCGCAGACAATCTATATATGGGCTGCAAATTTAGAAGTTCCTGGATTCGATTCAGATGTCTAGATTTAGCTGCTTCCACCAAGAGCTGCAAGTATTCTGTTATCTTTATTGGGAAATCACCAGCATTTCTACTCATGGATCCCCAGAAGGTCATAGTGAAGTCTTTATATAACTTTGAAGTTGAGATGATTAGCTAGTCTTTGGATCCTCCTCTAGGATAGCCACTAGTCATTCAGAAAGAATTCTTTCTCTAGTTGTTTTTCCTTATTTCTCTTCTCTGGACACAATTTCAGCCTCTTTGCCTTGCCACTTGCTTCATGAATTAATTCCTGCCCAGAAACATAGCCTTGCCACCACAGTCTTATCATGGGAAAATGGCTAAAGGAACAGAACAAACTCTGTTCCATTGGTCATCTCATCTTTTCTTTTTCCTCTCCCATCACTCAAACTTTGATCATGTGTATGACTATTCTGAACTTTTATTATGTGAATCATGGTCTACATACTTACATGTTCATTCTTTACTCTCTTTGTGTTCCTCAAAGAATTAAAGTTCCTGAAGTACTAACTTTGAGGCGCCTTTTTAATTCAATTTCTCTTCTTGCCTTTGTTGATCTTGTCCCATCTTCCTTATTTTTTTCCTATTGTCCCTCACTCTCAGGACTATCAACTCGAAAGGGCAGTGTGGTCACTGCCCTGGAGACTACCCTGAGTCCCCTCATTTTTAGCTCTTTTTATCTGGTCTCATCTTTATAAGAGACTAATCCTAAGTGAAAGACTTTAGATTGCACATAAACATATTCAAATACTCAAAAATACAAATGGATCTGTGATCTCATCATTCTAAGAGTTCCTTCCAACAATGCAGATCACAATGCACCAACGATTTTCCATTCTAGATGACTCTTGTTCTTATCCTTCTTGATTGCTGCATGGGGCCTCCCCACAGTGCTCGAGCTCTTCTTTGCTTTCCCCTGACATTGTAAAAGGGTATTAGTGAGATTTCAGTGAAGTACTTGGACTAGCCATCTTCTATTCCTCAACCTTACTACATGACCAGCCTATCTTTGCTTCTTAACATACATTTCTTTGATAAAATATTTTATTCCCATTCTTCCCCAAAGCCCTTCATTTGTTAAATACCCACCATCTCTTTCTCCATTGCACTCTGTGAGATAATTAAAACTTTTTTATATTATTATATTCTATTTCTTGTGGCCACACAGCCATACTAGTTATATATTAGTATAAAAATATGGTCCTTTGATTTTATGGAAAGCATAGGACCATTTAAAAAAAACATTATAATTTGTAGTAATGATGATAAGCCAGTCTGCTTTCCTCTTGTTCAACCTTGGACCCAATTTGTTGTTTATCTGAGTCATAGGTCCCACATATACACACTGATGGATAAACTCTCTAAGTAAATGCATGCCTTAAATTCTACAACAAATATTCTCATCCACTTGGTCTTTCCTCTGTGGATAGTCAATCTAAGTTCTTTTGAGTGGTTAAAGGTCTCTTCTAGTATTGTCTGCAGTGTCTCAGGGTTTGATTACACAGTACAATGTAATCCACAATCTGGAGAATTTCACTATCTCCATAGAAACTCTCTTTGATTTGACTTTTGCATTGTCTCCTTCCTGACCCTAATCCTGGATCTCTACCCACTACACCTCTCTGCCTCTCATATGCCTTGCCTGATAGTTAGGATATTCTTATTTTTTCACTTTCCAAATCAATTGGCTTGATATGTTGACTGATAGGTGTGGTTTAATTGATGTCTCAATCAAGTCTGCCTCAGAGCAAAAGACTTGGAGAAGGGGGCTAATTATTTAGCTTTCTCCATCTTGTGACCATAATAAGCCTTGCGTATATGGGGCCACATCATGATAAAGCTAATGCTTTGTCTTTGATACCCAATAGAAGGAAGAGAAATCAATCAGCCAATATAGTCTTTGTCCAATTGTAATTGTCAACAGTTTCCATCGGAATAGGAATAATTCAAAGGAAAATACTAGCTAAATTTAAAAAAAATTAAGCTCAAAAATTTTTTATAATGGAGGAAGGTGAGGCAGAAGTGGTTTTATTTGACCTCCATATGAAAAAACATTATTGTTACTGGAGTGGACTATCCACCAGATATCAATAGAGAGATGCAATAGCAATGGCACCATTGGGGTTTGGGGAATGGCCTAAGGACTTACAATAGAATAGAAACAGTCATGGAGGGATCAGGGCAAGAAAGAGAATCATTGAAAGGTGCAGAGCATCTCAAGGTGCAGATTGACCTCATGAGAAAAGGATGGGCACACTGAATGTCAGGTATAGTGGAGTATAGTAACCTCCCTCCTCTTCTGCCCCCACTCCTTGCCCAGTCCCAATTACAGCTCTGAAGAGAGCACAAATAGTTAGCATAGCAATTTGTATATGGTTTCCATGAAGTCATAAGATTAGAACCCAAACTTTAACATTAAAAAAGAATTACCCACTGAGTTCACCAAAGGTGTCTACATAATTTGAAATGATTTTGTTTTTATACAGACATTGCTCCCTGGGTCAAAGATAGAATAAAGTACATGTTCTCTCTTGGTTTAAGGGTGATTTCCCCTTCCTTCATACTATTAGACTCCCTACTGTTTTTGTAATTCTCACACAACAGCCAGTTCAGTTGGTTCAAAGGCAGCAAGGCATGCTGGGAGAGATTATTAGGGGTTTGCAGGATCCCCTTAAATACAGCATTAATTTTTCATGGGGGTAGTTGACCCCCTACAAAGCTTCTCCAATGGGCAAGTTGATTACACAGCATGAGAAGACAAAAAAGCCCAGGGCCTGTGGTGCCTGCAGGATACCTGTTAGTATTCCTAGTACAGACACCTTTTAGAGCCCTGGTCTGGAAATGGTGACACAGCTCTCCACAGCAGAGCATATAAGCCCTCAGCATTGTTGTCACCACTAGGTGGCAGACTTTGTTACGAAATATATTCCATTTTACCAACTTTTCAGAATTCAAAGGATGGAGGTGGGGGTGGGGGATACAACTCACATTCAAGTTTTCCTAAACAAAACAAAAAAACAGAATTAGGGAAAATGCTTTCATGTTCCTTAAAGTCCTAACCCATTTTGGAACACCATTGTTGAATATTGCTCAAAATAAACAGACCATCTGTTGAGATGTAACTCACTTTATTGATGTCTGTTGTCTTTACATCACAGTTGTTTCCTGATAAACCTTTTCTATGGGAGGGTGGGGGAAGGAAGTGAGTAGAAAGGAGAGAAAATTGATTTTTGTTAATTGGAAAAAATAATTTAATTTTAAAAATACATTGTTTAAAAACAAAAATGTAGTATATAATAAAAAGGGCTATATACTAGTGATTAGGAAATGCTGCTCTCAGGAGACATTTATTTTTAATATTGAGCGATAGTATCACTCTTGATCTTGAGAAGCAAAATTGGCTGACAAAATTTTGGATTCATTTTACAGTTGCTGATTTTATTTTGTTTGATTTATTGAAATGTATTCTTCATCTGATAAAAAAAATATAATAAACCTTCCCCATATAAAACTCTTCCTTGTAAAACAGAAAAATAATTAAGCAAAACAACCAACCAGGACAGTTACCACATCAATTAATCAATCAAGTGTCTATTAAGTACTTACACTATACCAGGTGCTGTGCTAAATAAGTACTTAGGATAAAAAAAAAATAGAAAACTGTGTCTGCTCCCAAGGAATTTACCTTTGAATGGAGGAGAAAATATGTACCTAACCAGAAATTTGCAAGATTCAAAGTATATACAAGACAATCTTATAGGGGAAGATGTTAGGTATAATGGAGTATAGTAACATGCCCCCCCTCCCCGCCCCCTTCTGCCCACTAACAATTGGAAGGACAATAATAATTCAAAATACCATATTGTAAGTCCCAAGGTAGAGGAAGGTATGGCAGAAGTGATCTTACTTGACCTCCCTATGCAAAAATTGGATTACATAAGATTTTGGATTCATTTTGTGACAATACATGCTACATGAACTCAGAGTAAGGAGTTATCATTGACAGCTTAGGCAGCTGAGGTGAAGGAAGTAGGACTTGACTTGGGTTTTTATAAAGAGAAGAGCTTAGCTCAGCAGAGAATAGGTTTTTGCTGTTCTTGGCAAAGATACTGGAGTGGTTTTTTTCATTTCATTTGACAGATGAGGAAACTGAGGCAAAAAGGGTTAAGTGACTTGCCCAGGCTGATATGGATTGTAAGTGTCTAAGGCTGAATTTAAACTCAGGTCTTCCTGTCAGGCTTGGTGTTCTATCCATTGTGTCACTTAGCTGCCCTAAAGAATAGCTAGGCTCTTCCAAAGTGGAAAAATAGCATGAGCAATAGCTGGGAGGTAGGAAAACCCAAAGCATATTCAGAAGACAGTAAGCAAATAGGAGCTGGAGTAAAGAGTTGGTATAGGTAGAATAATAGAGGATGAATCTGAAAAGCTAAAGCCAGAATAAGAAGTTTGCAAATGAAATAACACATGTAAATAACTTTGCAAACCTTAAAGTACTACATAAATGTTAATTATTATTATCCTAGAAGTGAGGGGAAATGACTAACTTTTATAACTAATGATTGTCATCAAAATTTAAATTATGTTTGTTGTTGTTCAGTCACGTCTGACT